>NW_024879215.1:1140942-1218187 GCF_018340385.1 Cyprinus carpio | reverse complement strand
CAAAACCCCAACCACAATCCACACCACTCCAGTCTTGTGAAGTAAAAAGATGTGTTGTAATAAACAAATCTATTAAGATGTTTTTAACTTATTCTTTTACAAACTTTAAACTGTTACTTCCAGCTAGTCCTCTATTCAAAATATTGCTTTCTCCAGTGAAAAGTTGTGCATCTGAATAGGAGAGAAATATGGACCTCAGGACTATGGAAATGTGATTCATATTTTAGCTGTTTTAAAGTAAAAAAATGTGTGATTATTGTGATGTTTTTATCATTTAGACTTCAACTCATTCACCGAAATGGAGGATCCATTAGAGCAAGTGATGAGCAATGCTAATCTTCTCCAAATCTGTTCTGATGAAGAAACAAACTCATCTACACTTGGATGCAATAGGTGAGTAAAATACAGCAAATTTTCATTTTGGGGGAAACTATTTTTTCAAAATTCATGTACATTATGTGTTTAAAGTTTATCAAGCCATTTAGTATGTACATTGCTCATCATACAGTTTCCATCTAAACTGTCACACTGAAACTGAATGCAACAATTTAATAATGATAGTTGGAATTTTTCTTTAAAATTCCAAACTGAATGCAAACCATTTACATAAGAATAATTTTTTTTTTGTGAACTATGTACATAACCAATAGTTTAAAGGAGTTTTCGTTTTGAAACTCATGTACAAAAAAATTTTTTAGTGTTTAAAAAAAAAACTTTTTTTCCATAAATTATCAAACCAAATTAAATATTAATTTGTGCAAGTCTGCTTGTATAAAATCCTTAGTAAAGCTTTTTCCTTTTATGACAATTTATGTTTGAAATGCAACAACATTCAAAACAAAACAACCTTTCAAAACAACATTTTATGAAAATCAACAATTTCACAAGAGCTTTTTAGAAATTTATTTTGAGAAATTTGCTCAACTTGTGGTTCATGATCGAGACAGCATGTACTTTGTAATTAAAAACAAACAAAAACTAATATTTCGAGACCAAAATTTTTTTCGAGCCCCTTGTTTGTAGAACTGAAAATTGAATCTGGTTCAGGACCCCTTATGGGCAGGGATCTTTTGTTTAATGAATAAAAAGTTAGGGAAAACGTTTTAAAAACAGAAACCCAACCCCCTTTACAAATCCCTAAAATTTTGTTTTGTTTTTTATCATTTTTTCAAAAATTTTTCATTTTAAATTTTACGTTTTTTTGTGATAAGTGCTGATCTTAGTACAGTTTTAAATTTCCCAGCGGGAAAAAAACCCCTTCTGAATAATTTTAGCGATGATCAAACTTGAGATTTCGATTTTTTGGATTGTGTAATGGGTGAACTAAATTTGGGAGTTTCTTAATTGAACCCGTTGGGGTTTGAAATCATGGAAATTGTTTTTATTTTTTAAAAATCCCGACCCTTTCCTTTAAACATCATCTTCTAAGCTTAGGGGCAATCAAGTGGATATTTTCCCAGGATTCTAACACTGCTTGGTTGAAAATATCCTTAAATCATGTTTTTATTTAAATAACCGCCACCCAAACCCCAAGTCCCTGTTTATGCTTTTTTTTTTTGCATTAATTTTGCACTAAAGAACACCCTTGCTTTTTTTTTGCACTTTTGAGAGATTGTCTTTTGGTTCCCGGGTTAATTTTCAAGGACCATGTTGCTAAATATTTTTTAAATAAAAAAAAAAAGATAAAAATTTCTGCATTGGTTTTTATTGGTGAATTATTTTTTTTGAGGATTTAAAGGTGATTTTTTTAATTTTTTTTTAAAAAATTTTTTTTAGCCCTTTTTTTGTATACCAGCTTTATTGAATCATAAAATACTGTAAACAAACAATTTTTCATCCACATACTAAAAATGCATCAGCATGTATAAAAAAAATATAAAAAAAATATGAAATTTTTTTTACTTTTTGAAACCAGAAATTCCCAAATTTATTTTTTAATACATCTTTAAAAGGAAAAAATTAAATTTGATTAAAAACCATTGCATTTTTTTTCTGCATTTAAATTAATCTTGAATACTGTTTTCTTCTGTTGTTTTTCATTGTTCCAATTGCATATTTTAATGATTTTAAAAAAAAATTTTTGGATTCTAAAAAAAAACGGTTTTAAAAAGAAATAAAGATTTAAACACAAAATGCTTTCATTTTTCCCATATCATTGCACAAAGTCCCACATCATCATTTTGCCAAAAAATGGTAGTGAATTAAGACCGTAAATAAATTTTTTAAAAAAATGCCCCTTTTTTCCATCAGTTTATACTATTCCCATAAAAACTTAAATTTTAATTTTTTAAACATGTTCTGAATATTTAGTCAAGAACAACCCCCAAACAAATTTCTGGATTTTAGCCAGTGATATTTACTTAACTAATGATTAAGGTTTAAACCAAACTTAAGGGGAGCACATCAGCTCCACCTGGGTTATTTTAAGGAGCTGTAAGGTTTTTTTTCCAGGTTTTTTTCTTGTGTTCATGGCAGTTCTGGCAAGGGGTGGCGGGAGGGCTCCGGACTGACATCTGCAAAACCCCCTGATTTTCTCCAGCACCCTGGGGAACCAAACCAAAGGGCCCCACCCCCCTGATTTTAAATCAACTAATTAAAGGGGTACCCCCCCCCGAAAAGGCACCTTTAAAAACCTGTAAACCCTCGAAACCCTTGCTTCCCGAACATTCTTAAGATATTTTTGAAAGAAAATGGGGTTTAGACTGTCCCCTAGACTCCAAATAAAAACAGTCAAACCAAAAAGGGGAAAGTCTCAGGAAAACTCCATCTGCCATCAGAGGGGAAATTGTTATATGAAAAACCGGAATATTTTTTTAAGGTTTAAAAAAACAAAATCTTTTTTCAACCCTTTGTCAAAGTCTTTCGGTCTTTCCCTCAAATATGTTTTTTGGCCCTCCGGGACCACAACAAGGGGTGTTTTTTTTCAAAAAAAAGTAAATAAAAGTAGAAACACTTTGGGGGGGATAAACAAAAGACAACGGGTTTGGAGCCAAAGTTTTTTGGGGAAAAAATTTTAAAAAAGGATTTTTTTCTTCGTTTAAAACAAAAAGGCCCGTCCCCATCTTTCTTTGCCCTTTGGGGAAAAAAATGACTATTCGATGTTTAAAAATATTTTCCGGTTCATTATTTTTTTGGGTAAGGGGGTTTAACTAGGTTTAAATAAAATATCTAAAAATTTTTTTCCCTAAAAAAAACCCTTTTTAGGGTTGGTGCGGGGGTAAGGAAAATTTTTAAAATTTTTTTGGGGGATTCCCTTAAATAGTTTTTTTTGGGACCGAGGTCCCCCTCCTTTTTGGCACCCGCATTGGCTTCTGCCCCGATATCCCAGGTTTTTTGGGGAACATTTTTTGGGAATTTTTTGTGCCTTTTCAGATTTCGGAAGGAAATCAAAATATAAAAATGTTTTTTAGGAAACATAAAGCCAAGTGAAGCTGATTCCCAAACCCCAAATTTTTAAATTTTTCCTTTTAGGAATCAACTAAAGCAAAAAAGGTTCCTGTTTCCCAAAAACAAGGATTTTTTAACAAATGGCCTTTTTTTTTGTAAAATTTTTTTAGTCCCCCCAACCGAAATTATACTTTAAAACAATTTCTTTTTAATAAACTTACCTTTTTTTTTTATTCAAAAATAAAAAATTCCCCTAAAAAAAACCCTTTTGTAACAAACCATTACCAAGAAATCTTTTCAAAAAAAACCTTTTTTGAATCCGTTTTTTTGGGGAAAATAAAACAATACCCGAATTTCTGTTAAAAAAAAAACTTCCCCTTTAATTGTTTTTTTAAGAACAAAACAAAAATTGTCCAAGGGTTTTCCCAAACCAACACCTTTAATTGGTCTTTTTTAAATAACCCCCAAAAGGGCCTTTTTGATTTCAAAAAAAGTTTTTTTGGGATTATTTTTATTTTAAAATCCCCCCCCAAAAATGTAATTTCCCACAAACCATGTATTTTTTTTAAAAATAAACCTAACATTTTTCTTTTAAACAAAAACCCCAAGAATCTTTTCTTTTTGACTTACCCAAGGGACTCCTTTTTTGGTTAAACAAATGACTCTTTGATCCTCAAAAGTCAATCAAATACATAAGCACAACCATGTAGTCCAAATGACTGACAATGGTCCCCCAATTTTTGAAATTGCATTTTTTTATTCTTGTTAACTGTTAAAAAAATGAAATATGGGTTTGGAATTCTTTACATTTTCCCTCCCTATGGGGATGTTTTTCCAATTACAACTTAAAATTAACTAAAAAAATTGAAAATAATTTAAATTTTTACTCCACACTCTGTGGTCTGTGGGGTCTCGTCATTCGGGGTCGAATCGGGGGTGTCCTGGTACCTCCTTGCAGTTCATTTCCCCCTTTTAATGCCTTGACTGCCCCATCACATCAGTCCTCTAGGTCCCATTACATGCACTTCCAAACTAGCGTGAACAAAAACAAACAAAATTTTTTGTTCACCTTGCAGAGGAGCAGTTTCTCGTTGCAATGTACATGGAATTTGTTTACGTCATCCGAAATGCACCACCGGCCGTCGGGGGGTCTTACGTGGTAAATGTTCTCACTGCGGGACTCTGCGATTTTCAGCCTCATTCTAGAAACTTCTGGTACCCGTCCTGAAAGAACTGGGGGAAAAAATAAAGTTTGGGTTTTTTTAAAAAAAATGAAAAGGTAACCTCTAATTCAGGTTAAAAAATCTGCAGTTAAAATCTTTCGATCTGATTCTCTATCTTGAAGTTTGCATTCAGGAAAAACACTCTCTATAAGGGAAAGCACTTCTGCATCCGTGCGTTCAGAAACCCCTTTCCTTCGACTTCCCGTAGGAAACAAAATTGATTTCAGTGTGTTTAGTGGGAAATTCCGTTTATATTAAGTATAAACATCTCACAGCCCTGCAGAAGCTATGCAGGCACCTCTCAGCCCCCTTTCCCGGCATATGGTGCAAAAACAATGGGACAATCCAGCTCCTATTTTTCCCCCAGACTGCGGGGGAAACCCTTTTCCAGGGTTCTTTGGGAAATTCCTCTCCCGTTTTATCCTAACAGACTACAAAAAAAGAAAGGCCCCATCTTATTTTCTGTTTTTTTTTTTTTATGCAGTATTAAAAGATGAGAAACAGGAAAAGCCACTGTTGTAAAAATGCTAAAAATTAGCTTCTGCAGGTTATATAATTTTATATCATCAATTCTAAAAGATGCTAATGGAATCATCTGAAAATCAAAGCATTTAAATTAATCATAGAGAAAACAGTTACATGATATTTTCACAATATATGTATATCATTTATAAAATTACACAAAATAACAATTTTATTTTTTAATAAAAATAATAAAAACTAATAATTACTATAAAATCTCTAAATACATTCATTTATATATACCTAATAGTAATATTTAATAATAATGATATATTTATAATTATATAATCATTATTAATTTAATATAACATTTTATCGGATGTGGTAGATACAAGGACTAATTGAGCAAAAGATCTAGATTTTCTTGAGAGAGTCTCAACCTGGGATCCTTTAAGATCCACATTCCACCAAAAAAAAAAAAACAATTTTTTTCATGCATAAAATTAATCAAGGTTTGCTATAATAGTTAAAGGCATTTATTTTGTTTTTTACTAGTTCAGTGTACATAAAATTATAAGCTTTTTTTGCTGCAAAGTACATCCATATAAGAGGCTCTAAATGTTCCCATTTTCACTTTCAGCCATCTTTTAAACAGTAAGCTTTGTTGGTACGGGCATAGCGTTCGGTATTTCCACAGTTTGTTCCACAGGTAGAAAACCTGGAGTTTTGAGGCGGTTTTCATCTCTGATCAATCCAATCAGACCATTGTAGTCCAGTATGTTTGTCCCTCAGCTAACCTGCCGTGCTGCAGGCTGGCGGTTCACTCCTGCTGGAGTCTCCTGGTTTCTGCCTCGTCAAGGCTGGTATATGTCAGGCACTTTTATAGTTGTCAGGTCTGGCTGTGCTGCCACTTCTCACATCCGGGGCCGTGTGGCCGGTTGTTCGAAGCGTTGCAGTCAGGACATGACCAACCAACCAGCTATAAAAACAAATACAATTATTTGAATTACGATAGATAGATAGATAGATAGATAGATAGATAGATAGATAGATAGATAGATAGATAGATAGATAGATTGAGCTACAGGAGCACTAGATAGATAGAAGAGCTATAGACAGAATGATAGAGCGACAGATAGAATGATGGATAAAGTGGTGGATAGAGCACCAGAACCACAGATAGTGACAGATGAAATGACAAAACAATAGAAAGAGATTCAGAATGACAGAGCGGCAGTAAGAATTATAGATAAAGTGACAGATAGAGCAACAGATAAAATTATATATAGAGCTACAAATAGAATGGCTGAAAAGAGCGACCAGATGAAGTGACAGATGAATGAAAAGATGAAAGACAGAGTGATGTATAAGTGACATAATGAAAGACAGAACAATGACGACAGAATGATAGCTAAGAGCAATAAACAGAAAAGAAGACAGAATGATAGAACAACAAATAGAATTGATGCAGTGGCAGTAAGAAGATAAGAGTGACAGACAGGTAATAGAGACCTTAGATAGAGCAACAGATAAAACGACAAAATGATAGATAGAGCTACAAATGAAATGGCTGCAACAGAGGAGAATGATAGATAAAGTGACAGATGAATGAAAAGATGAAAGAGTTTAGAATGAGCGAAGAAAAATAGAGTGCCCCATATAGAATGATAGCTAAGCTTAGACAAAACAGCAAAAAACAAATATGGGCGGCAGAAAGTGATAGATAAAGAGACAGATAAGTCCCCAAAACCACAGATAAGCAACAGATAAACGGGGAAAATGACAGTATAAGATATGAAAAAATAACGCAACCGTTAAACATAGACTACAAAATGATAGACAACAGACAGACCTGAGTTTGGGGAGGTAGAGGGGGGCGACAGGCTCCTCGGGCGATGACTCGGGTGGCCGATGAGGCCCTAAATGATCTCGATTATACTTCATTAAGAAACAAATGCGTTTTCAGTAAACCCCTTTTTGATCAAAGCTGTTTTTTTTTTAAAAATCAAAATTTAAACCAGAACCATCAATCCTTTGTCCTTTTTCTCTTTCTCTCTTGCCCCCGGCTAAATTTTGGCAGCCTGGGCAGTAAGTGAAGAGGAAAAGCAGAACTGTGGTTTCACCCCGAATGTACAAGGTTCCTTGCCCTGGGCCGCGCTTCCCGATCACCCAGCTGGGGGGCCGGGTGGAAGTCATGTCACATTGCTAAAAAACAAACATGAATGACTAAAAATAAAGAGGCCCCATTAACTATTTTTTTGGGGTTTTCGGTTTCACACAAAAAATTTTCTTCTCGGGTCCAAACTCTATTTACCTTTTCTTTCAGCCTGGTTTGTCATGTAAACGGGTACCATCACTGTTTTGGATTGGGGGCTGATGCGGTCCCCACTCCTACTCTCACCTGGTTCAATAGCAAAACAAAACCATCACATAAAATTGATCCCGAAACAAGTGTTTCTCCCCCAAAAGAACCGGTCTAATAGCATCCTGTGCTGTCTTTGCGTACCTTGGGGTTTATTTTGACACCCCCGGGAGTTTCAGATCCGAAGTCATTCGGGTTTTTGGGTTGCTTCATCTTTGTCTCTAGATTGATGGGTCACGAGCTTTTTGAGCTGCATCCCGCTGAGACGCAAAGAGTGATGTTAACATTTGCGTTTGAAAACAGTTTTAGAATTATATAAAAACCTCCCTTCTTGTAATTTCTAGAGGCATCTAAGGCAGCCTAATTTAATTGAAACCTTAAAAAAAAAATCATTTTTTTTAAATTTTAAATATATTTTTTTTGATAATAAATATAACTTTTATTTATTTTATACATTAAAAAAACTTTAAATATAAACTTTATTTTTATATTAAAACAAATTTATTGTAAAAATACCAGGGGTTTTATTAACAATTGTTTTAAATTTTACTATATTTAATTTTATATTTTTTTATATTTGCAAAAATTTTTTATTTTACAATTAAATGTATATTATAGTAAATGTCCAAACCTAGTAAGTAATACAAAATGCACAATTCAAGCAAAAATTTCTTTAAATTTTTTAAATGATTTACTATATTTAAATAAAAATAAAATTTTGTAAATTTTTAAAAAGATGATTAAAAAATATAGTTATATTAATTATACCCAAAATATTTTAAAAATATTACAAACCCAAATAGCAATCCCATGACATTTTTGTAGATACTGAACCCCCCACTAAAAATACTGTGTCTACCATGGTGTTTTTTATAATACAAAATAATACACTCAAAATTTTTTAAAATGCATCCACCCCAAAGGTATTTATTGTTCAGTAAGTTTAAATAAAATCATAATAAAAATTACTCAAAAATATAAAAAAAGTGTAGTTTTTTTAGCCTTTATTAACCAAACCAACGTTAACCAGCAAACGATGTGCAACAAGCCTCGCTCAGCTCGCCCCAGAAGACAGTGAAAAACATGTGCAAATAAACCCAAACCATGGGACAACATATTTAAAACCCTCCCGTGTGCGTTTTTGTTTTTTAAACGATACGGCTGTAAAAAACATCCGGCTCTTCCAAATCAGGGAATTTACAAAAATGAAATAAAACAATTTAAAATCGGGAAGTTACAGCCCGAAAGTCTCAACAAAAAATTGCCAACTTCAAAAAAACACAGATGGGGGAAGACATTCCGGGTTAAATCCGTGCACTGTAGGATTTATGCTATATAAATAATAATAAAAATACAAAAATAAAGAAAAAACAAACAAACAGAAATTTAACTAAAAAAGAAGTGCTTTTTTACAAAAAATTATTATTTTAAATAGTCAGCTTTCGCTGAATCTTCTTAAAAAAAAAAAATTTTTTAATTTTTTTAAAAATTCTTTTAATTCCTCACGTTATCAAAAATTTTCCCCTGTTTTTGTTGCTTTCATCAAGTGTTCTCGCAGATTTAGCAAAACGAGAGGGCCATGGCGCTGCGCATGCTGTGAAAAAAGACAAAACCGCCTGAAATTCTGATTTTCTGTTTATTGACTTTTTAAACATTAGGTGTTTAATTTAATATTTCAATGCGCATTTTTTTTTTACATAGCGGTTAGAGACCTTTAACTAGTAAAAGGTTTTTTTTAAGTTGAAGCAAATAAGGCGGCACGTGGCGGGGAAGCAGGGAGCTTCCAAAATGTGTAAATTATCAAAAAAAAAATTTTTTTTCAGTTTCGTTTTTTAAAAGCACTACTAAACACACCTACCGTTGACATGGCTTACCCCAAAAGAAACCTTTAACACATTAAAACAAAACAACGCCCAAAATAAAACTTAAACACAAGGAAAAGCAAATAAAACCAGAATATAAGCAAATCAAATTTAACCTAGTTTAAAAAATTGATGGGGGGGTTTGTTTCTGTGGGAAACAACCCAAGCCCCGACCCAATAGGTACGAAACCGGGACTCCCAAATGGGTGTGAACTCCAAAGGGGGGCAGAACCCCAAATTTTTGGGGCAGGGCTCCTCTCCAAAGACTTTTACCTTGGGCTGGGGCTTCAGCCAGTTGTTTTTGACTTGCTTTAAAAAAATAAATTTTTAAAAATTAGACATTTTTTTTCTAGTTCATCAAAATAAATATACTATATAAAAAATATTCTCCGTAGGAAACCCAAAAACTTGTGGCCAGTTGTTGGGCCGGAGTTTGAACCTCTGCTTCATGATGTAAATTTGGGAAACACCCCTGACTCTCCCCGGGAGGGGAAATTTTTTTCTCTTTGCTTTCGTCCCCGGGGCCGAAATTTTCAGGGTAGGGGGTGTGAACTAAAAAATTGCCATTGTCCAGTGAGGTCCCTGTTTTGCGATTTGTGCTACCTTCCCATTTTCTACCTCCATTAAAACAGATGGGCAAAATTTTAAAATGAAAGTGCTACCCTTTTATCTTTTTTTGAAAAAAAACCAAAAAAACTTTAGAAAACGCTGTGGGGTGGGTTTTGAAGGGATTTGGGGGGAAAAATTGCATCGGTCATTGCCGCCTTTTAAAGGGGGGAGCACCCCTATTTTTTGGGCTTCACACCCGCTTTGGGTTCCCCCCCCCATTTGTAATCTCCCATCTGAAGGCGTTTAAGGGGGCTGATCCCCAAAAAAAAGGATTCAATAAACAAGCCTTTTGGGGAAAAGCAAGTTTTCTTTTAAAAATTTAAAAAAAAAGATTTTTTTTTACCCGTGTTCACAAATATAAAACGACCCCCTTGGTTGACTTGTCATCAAGCTTTAAGGCACGTCCAAAACTGCACCCCGATTTTTTCGTACCTTTTCATGGGCCAGAATACCAAATTTAAATTGTAACAGTATGGTCAGAAGGGGGGTTTCTCTCATTCAAAATTTAGGGGCATCCCCTTTCCCACAAGGGAGGGGCCCAAAGGCTCTAAAAACAATTCTTATGTTTTTTAAAAGGGAAATGTATTTGATTCATCTGCAAACAAAAAATAACTTATACCCTACTTTTTCAAAAATAGCCCCGGGGGAACAAACAAAAAAAACATGGGCAGAGACCGGGACCCCACAGGTCAAGGGAAAAGGGGAAAATTTTCCAAAATTTAAATGAAAACTCCTGTTGTAACTAAGACGGGAAACCAAATTTGGCGAACCTGTAATGCCCCCCCGGGCAACGGGCGAGAACATTGTTCTACAGGGCAAAAAGCGGGGTCAAGTCTAAAAAAAAAAAAAATACCAAGCTAAAGAAACTCCCGAGCGTAGCTAAAATTCTTAAAAACTTTAAAAAAGCCGTCTCGTGGATGAAGTTTTTTTAAAGCCTATTGGAAGCATCGAAGGTTTTATTGACCAAGAAAACCCGGAGTTGATGAAAAACTCTTTTTCATTTTTGTTTAAAAGGAAGATTAAAATGGGGCTAAAATTTGTAAAGGAAACAAAAATTTGGGCCCCTTAAGTCTGGGTTGTACCCGGGGATGTTTTTTAAAATCAGGAAAACTCCCACTCAAAGCATTATTAAACAAAATTTTAAAAATTTCAATCCCTTACACGAACATTTGTTAAAATTGATTGAGGGTAAAAGCTAAAGCGCCTGTATATTTTGGCCGGGGTCCAGCAACCGACATGTTTGTCTGATCTCAAATCTTTAAAAAAAACGGGGAAAACCGCTCACATAGCTACGACTCTGTAGGATGCACACGACGCAGGGTTTAAAACCCATTAATGGATTAAGGGTTTTAGGTTATATGATTTTTTTTTGGGCTATGGGGTTAAAAAATGATTTGGCCCCCCACCCCCCCTGATACTTAATAAAAAGAATCCTTTAACATTTCATAAGAAATCGTAGTTTTGTACTTTTCCATTTCTTTTCGGCCCTTTTACCTTCTCAAAGTCCCAAGTGGTATTTTTCAAACCCTGGCCCAAAAATTAACTTGTGATTTTATCCCATTGGAGCCCAAAAATCCCAAAAAGTTTTTGCAGACAAATTAAACAAAAGCGTTCATCAAGACTGACACAGATAATGAATGCAGAAAATTTTCCTATTGTAAAAAATCTGGGGAATGGAATGGTTTATATGTTGCTTTCTTTCTTTTTCTATATTTGTTACTGAATATTATATATTGATTTAATAGGAACCACTTTTTATGCATTTACAAACGCTTTTTTTATAATCACACGTTATTTATCTAAATTTAAAGAGTTTATATCTTTCTTCATTTAAGCATACTCCCAGACCTTTTTGAAAAAATTTGTAACGCTTTGGAGGAACCTTGAAATTTGAGCGATAGTTACAAAAAAGCTTGTTTTACCTTAATTTAAATATCTCGTAAAAGTCTGGGCAGGGCTTTTGACTGGGCTTTTTTAAAGCAAAATTTAGATATGCATAAAAGGGCTTCGACTAATTTTTTTTTTTTTTTTTTTTTTCGTTCTGTATTTTTAGGTTTTGGAAAATGGAAAAAATTATTACAGACGTTCAAACAAATTTATCAATTGGGCTTGATTAGGAGGGTAGCAATAGTATGTCTCTTTGTTTCAAATTTAAGAGTGAAAAATGCATTATGATTCTTTACAAAATAAAGCAATGCATCAAAATTTTTATTAGGATTCATTCCATTTTTTTCTACAATTTCCTTTTTTTTATTAGAACAGGGGGGCAAAAATAGATTTTTGGGTATGTATAAAACATTTAGAATGCCATTTAAACATAAAAGTGCCAAAAAGAAAATAATTAGGCTATATAATAATAATTTAAAAAATTTAAAAATGACTTAAATTCTTGAGGCTAATCAATAAATTTATTTTTTTTTTGAATGAAATTTTTAATGATTAATTTTTAATAATAAAAAATAAATTAGGGATGCCCACAAAAATCCTTTTTTAAGTGCACTTTTCAAAATCACAGTAAAACTCACCGGATATTTCCATGGGGCACATTTACTAACAAGCCGTTGTTCACTGACAAAATCGCCAAACCACAAGTTTTTCGCATGTTTTCCCCTTTTATGAAAACCGGCCTGTGTATAAAAGCTGCTCCACAGCCCCAATGTAGATTTACCCTTTTCAGAACCCGGTTTGCGACAAAATAAATTTAAATATCATTAAATATCACCGATATTTTTCGTACATCCCTAATAAAACTAGAAAAATTATCAAATACAAGAAAAAAAATAATATAAAAAATAAAATAGAAAAAATTTTAATTTTTCTATATTCTTTTCAGTCCATTTTTTTTGTGTTGAAATAAAAGGCGTAGTTAATTTTGTTTTGACTTTATCCGTTTTCCTGTTTGGGTTTTTATGTATGGCAGTTGGGGCTTCTTTTCCTTTGATTTGCTTTAAATTTTATCAGAAACAAAATGACCGGATACTGAGTGTACAACGGGAAACGTGCTCAAAAACAAATTTCCCCTATATTTACCAAAGTGTTTAAAAAATGGTTTCTTAGGGGGGAGAGCTTTTATAAACAGGAGAAACTTGGGGGGGGCCCTCAAACCCCAAATTTAGGACCATTTTAAATTGAAAAATTTCCTGTATTAATTAGTGTTTGAAATGCAAAACAGCCGTTTTTTTTTCTAAAATTTTAAATAAACACCTAGGGATTTGCCCTACCCTTTTTTTCAGGAAATCATTTCAGTCTTAATAATCTTTTTTTTCCCTTTATTTAGCGGCTGGTGAAATTGGTGGATCCCTTTAAACTTACTGGAACATATCAGAATGAGGCTTGTGCTTTTCAGAGTCATGCGGGTACTTTTTCCCCCATTTTTAAACCTGATTAAACCATTTACTTTCCCCCTATTTGGGCAGCCCTTTTGCACGGGGGGGGAGGTCAGAAAAAAAAGGTTTGTGACCCCCTTGTAAATCTGCCAGGAATGACTAAAAATTTTTAAAGTGACCATTGGCATTCTGTCCCAAAAACTGGGGTTTTATTTTGGCATTTTGGGCGTCAGATTGCTGTAGGCATTACTGTGGCAGCTTTTTATCTCATTTTAGATACTGAACCCCCACTGAACTTCTAATCATGTCACAACATCAAGTGTTAAAAAGGCAACTCTAATTTTCTTTTTACTTTCATCATTACAGTGGTCGCCGTTTACTAGGCCATGTCCCGGGACTAGCCGTGAGCGCAGTTTGGAGACAGTTTTGAGGTGGGCCACACAAAAAAAAAATTAACTTGGAAAAATGACATTTGTTTCTCAGAAGAAGTATTTTCAGCAGAAATGTATACCATTTTTCAACTCAGCATGACTGTTCTGCATCCATCACAGTAGGGCAACGGTCGCTTACTTGGCGTGACCGGGGCCTCGCTAAACAAAACATTCAGTGCCAGAGATGGCGCACTTTTTTTTGCGGAGCTGACGGGGGCCACAAATTCTCTCCACCTGTCGACCCCGAAATATGCCAAAAAACCAAACCACCTCTTTCCAGACCATATTGTTCATGAGTTGCTGGATGAATGGTCTGATCTCAGCAGTTCTGGGGACCCAGTTTTGCCCGGCAAAGCTTGCGTGTTCCTCTACCAGTGAACTACGCTTTCCCGGCACCCATCTACATCGGAGAGGGGAGGTGTGGCGTCGGATAAGTGGGAGGTCAAAAAAGATCAAAATGTCCTTCGGCTTTTATTTCTGTGTTCCTGGGCGGTCAACGAACACGGTGGTCATGGAAGGAAGAGGTCTGGTCATGATTGCCACACGACGCCACAACACTCATGTGAGGAATTTGAGTGAACGTTTTGTCATTCAGGGTTTTTATGTGTTTCCAGTAACTTAAATGCTTCTTTCGTGCTTATTTTTGTTCTTTGGAAATCTTTCCGCTTAATGCAGAGATTAGAATATTCCTTGTTTTTTGTCCGCTGAGAAGCATGTTTGAATAAAAAAAGTGTCATGAAAAAATAAACAAGTCCTTCTTTTTGCATTTCACCTGTTTGGTTGTGTGCCATAACTTGGCTGTGTCGACACTCAGCAAGGAGATAACTTTTTGAATACTTTAAGATATAATTATTTAAAATCGGCCTTTAAAATCATAAGGTTAAACAGAACTCTTAGTGTAAAATTACATGGAAACTGAAACCCCGATAATGTCAGCTTCAAACAAAATCAGTTGGAACTTTTTCCCCAACCCAAGTTTTTTGATAACCGCTGTTGTTTGTTTGCTCTGTCCGTTAACGTTTCCCATTGCCTTCTTCCTTTGGGTTCGTGGACAACACCCATCAAATGCTTGATACCAACCATGTATATATTAATGCGCATACATTAATACTATCCATGCATAGTTACATTGTTCGTGGAAAGACCCTTTTGTTTTAATATTTGCCTCTGGCTCTATGTTTGTAACATTGATGTGCAAAAAAATTAAATGTATTCTGATTAACTACAATCTATGTTTGGAATGCTTCATATTTGTTTTCTTTGGTTCTTTCTACATTAAGTGTAAATAAATTCACATTATAACCAGAAACCGAGAACACCCACCGTAGCGCTGTTTCCACTGAGTCACATGTACCGCGCCTGTTCCACGTGATGGTCCCTTGAAAACACTTTCGCTTCACCTGCTAAGAGCTTCGGCGGAAGATATGCAGCGCTCGTGTTACAAAACTCCAAATGAAAAGGTGTCCTAAAAACAGGTCCGCCATAACTAAAGTTTAAATTGTTGGTTTGTTTGTTTACTTTGACGAAAGTTGTTCATTTCATTGTCAGCCGCGCCACCCACCCGACAATCTAATATGACTGAATTTAGCCGCGAGCCCTATGAGGTTGCCTGTTTGAGCTGTATAGCATTTGTACTAAAAACAGCGCCGTCAATTCTTTCTCTCTCCTATTTTTTATTGCAGGAAGAACACATCACAAGCACTCACGTACATTGGCCAAATAGAATAAATGTCCTTGTACAATATATGGTTGTCTTGTTTTTTATAAAATAAAGACGATATCAAGGTCATAAAAAAATGGCGGCCGTCTTCATTCACTTTCACTAAATCAGTGCGCACTACTACAAGAGTGGACGAGCTTCTCTCCGCTGAAACATCTACGTAAGAATTCAATGGCATGTTTTCTGATTCGTTTCTCCTCACACGTTGTCACAAAGCACGGACTCGCTGTGATATCGGAACATCGCCTTAACCCGACCGGTAGCCGGGCTGCTACGGTCACACCGAAAACCTGTCGTGAACCTGTGCGTGCCTGTGTGTGTTGCCAGTCTATGGTACCGGGATGGCGTGCATGGAGCAGCAGCCGCAGCCGTTGCTCCGGGCAGGAAGCCGTGCCGCGCCTGGTATCGCACATCACGTGTCGTCGCTGCGGATTCTGTCTCCGTCGTATCGCAGGGCCAGGACCAGAGTTTTAGCTCGGTCACACTCAACCGGTAAACGTTAAACGGCACCATACCGGACAGCCGGGCGGGACGAATCCGCATCCGTTTTAAAACTTTGAGAATGTAGTACAATACGCCTTAACACTGTTTAGTACAAAAACAAAGTGATTTTGTGTGTCCACCCGTTGTTTTTCAAAAACTCACAACTTAGTGTTGCATCGTCGTATTTTTACTGATGTTTTCTGCTATTTATTTGTCGGAGTAATCTCAGGATTAATCGCATTTATTGATTCAGTAACTCAGAATGAGTTTATGTTTAAGGTTTGTTTCAATGTTTATGGGAGTAGTCCCATACTGGCACCATTTTCGTGGCACACGTTTGGTAAAACTCAGGTAAAAATATGGGAAATTTCAGAAGCATCCCTTATGCATGCAAGAATCCAGCTACTAACATATTATTTCCCCCGAATATTAAATTACTGGTAAGACACAATGTACAATTTGAATAAGTGGAGGAAGAAACTGTGGCTGTTTGTAACTTCTTTACCCCCCACATTTTAATTTTAATACTGTATTTCTTTATGATTCAGTCAAAAACACATCGACCTTCAAAAGCAAGTCATAAGTAATCGGGTGTAGTAATTGTTGGATTTCGATTTTATCTGTTCAGTTTAGAAATTTAAACAAGATGAGTTAGGCTATTATTTCAAACAACGATCTACACATCGCCTGTAAGCTCTCATGCGGGGGGACATGTAAACTAGACTAGGTCTGTCGTGCTAAACATGGTTGGATTACAGGTCGGGAATTGAACATTGTAGCAACGGGCATTTTGTGCAGAAAGGACACTTACCTCTTGCTGTTGCAACCAAAAGCGCAAGAGATAAGGGTGGTTGCCTTTCACGTTTAATTCATCTGTTCCTGTCTCATATTCATTCAATTGAAAGTGGCAATCTAGTAACACTGCTTTCAGTTCGGCTGTGTACACCTTACAAGGCTGGTTCCCAGGTTGTTTTATTATTTTTTCATTACAGCGCTAGCTGTAGCTCTCAGGTAGACCTATTGTGGAACACCAATAAGCTCATTACAACATCCTTTACATGCATTACTCTCATATGGGTTTTAATGGTGTACTTTGGAAAGAGAAAAGTCACCATGTTGATGTGGTATTCAAAATCGACAACGTAACGGATGTGGGCTGAAAATAGTGTGACGGGCTGGAAAAACTGAGCGCCTTTGCTCTGGTTTAAGTCTAATGGAAACTATCAGGTGGACGTTTTGCAGGAGAGTCAAACATTAAATGCGAATAAAAAAGTGGCTGTGAGCGTCAGGGTCAGCGTGAGGTTTTGGAGCACATGTTACATTGGGTCTTTTCACTTCCTCTTTGGTGTCTTGCTTGCACAGTTCAACTGTAAAAAACCATAATCGTTGACTACATGACTTTGGTCTATTGGAATGACCAATATTTTTAAAAAGAAGAAAGAAGAAAACAAAAAACAAAGATGGCGTGTTAGGCTGGTTTCCACTAGTCCGGCTGAACTAGGTGAGAAGACCATCTGAACCTGTTTGTTTTTTTTGTTTTGTTTTTTTTTCAGCAGGCTCTTATTTTGATTACCCGTTTTGTAATGTATATTTGCTGGCTGTGGATCCAGTCATCATGGTTTGTCTCTTGTAACAGGAGGAGTAAACATTCGTGTACAGAGGGGCCGTTCCACAGACAACCAGCCTGGACAGTGAGTGAGATCTGTCCATCTAGCTGTCTGTCTATCTATCTGTCTATCCTATATGTCTGTCTGTGTCCTACTCTATCTATCTATCTATCTGATCTATCTATCTATATATTCTATCTATCTATTATCTATCCCTCATCTGTCTATCTTTTATCGATTATTTTTCTGATCTGTCCTGTCTGTCTCTCTGGTCTGTCTATCTGTCTCGTCTGTTCTGGTCTATTTATCCTGTCTGTCTATCTGTCCATCTATCTGTCTGTCATTCTATCCTGTCTGTCTATCTATCTGGTCTGTCTGTCTGTGTCGGTCTATCTATCTATCTATCTATCGACTATCTATCTATCTATCTAAATCTATCTATCTAGTCTAATCTATCTATCTATGTCTTCTGCTCGTCTGTCACGCTGTCTGGTTCTATGGAGTTATCTATCTATCATCGATCTGTCTATCTGTCTATCTGTCTGTCTGTCTTAGTCGATCTTCTGTTTGTATCATCTGTCTATCTGTCCTGTCTGTCATCTGTCTGTCCTGTCTGTCTGTCTGTCTGTCTGTCTGGTCTATCTGTCTGTCTGTCTGTTCTGTCTGTCTGTCTATCTGTCTATCTGTCTGTCTGTCTGTCATCTGTCTGTCTCGGTCTGTCTGTCTATCTTCTGTCGGTCGTCCCTGTCTGTCTGTCTGTCTGTCTGTCTGTCTATCTGTCTAATCTATCTGTCTATCTGTCTATCTATCTGTCTATCTATCTGTTCTGTCTGTCTCCCTTCATCTGTCTGTCTGTCTGTCTTCCTATCTGTCTATCTAGCCTGTCTTCTATCTGTGTCTATCTATCTGTGTCTGTCTGTCTATTCTGTCTGGTCTGTCCTGTCTCTCTATCTGTCTGTCTCTGTCTTTCTCTGTCATCTACTGTGTCTGTCTGTCTGTCTGGTCTATCACTGTCTATCTATCCTACTGTCTGTCCTGTCTGTCCTCCTCTATCTGTCTGTCTATCTATCTGTCTGTCTGTCTTCTCGGCTACTCTGTCTGTCTATCTGTCTGTCTGTCTGTCTGTCATCTGTCTGTCATCTGTCTGTCTGTCTGTCATCTGTCTGTCTGTCTGTCTGTCGTATCTGTCTATCTGGTCTGTCTGTCTGTCTGTCTGTCTATCTATCTGTCTATCTGTCTGTCTATCTATCTGTGTCTGTCTGTCTGTCTGTCTCTCTATCTGTCTGTCTCTGTCTCTCTGTCATCTATCTGTGTCTGTCTCTGTCTGTCCCCTATCTATCTGTGTCTGTTCTGTCTGACTGTCTGTCTCTCTATCTGTCTGTCTATCTGTCTCTCTGTCAATCTGTCTGGCTGTCTCTTCCTGTCTGTCTGTCCTCTCTATCTGTCGTATCTATCTGTCTGTCTATCTGTCCTGTCCTTCTGTCTGGTCTGTCTGTCTGTCTGTCTGTCTCTATCGTCGCCTGTCCTATCTGTTGTCTGTCCTCTGTCTGTCTGTCTGTCTCTCTCTCTGTCTAGCTGCTGCTTTTTTTTCTATCTGTCTGTCTATCTATCTATCTGTCTGTCTGTCTGCCTCTTACAGGCAGATACAGTGAAGAATAGTTTATTAAGTTGACATGAAAAAAACTGAAATAATACGATTTACAAAAAAAAAGCCAAAAGAACAAAAAGTGGACCGTTAGAACAATGCTGTGTTTGGAAAACATCAATTTCCGTTATAAGCATTTGACAAGCTGCTGTTTCAAAATAAATTGAAAAGCATTGCTGGGATGTCTCAAGTGGCAATGATTCACTCAAAAAACTCACAGGCCTCAGAAAGCTTTTAACATTAGCCTTCCCGTCAGTGAAAGAGTAACATATGAGTCAGTCTCTCTGTCTTCACAGATCTCCGGCCCTCAACCTGCCACTTCCTCCTAAGAACGCTGTTGGGAAACATGGACAGAGAGTTTATCAGCCGAGCGTCAGGAAGTGGGGTTCCACAGAGCCTATCCTAAACTATATCACACGTCACCCACCCAATCCTCCTCCAGCGATGAGCTGGTCAAAAAAGTTTCCTCGCCACTAACAATTATCCAGTAAACTACATCAGGTAATGCAACCAGGGCATTTAACTTAACACTAAAAAATGTGTTTGGTTTGCATCAAATTATTTGTAACATACCTCCCCGTCCTTCTTTTTTTCAGAAATAGCCTTACAGGCAGGTGTCCATGTTTTTCAGAAATCCGATTCCAAAATGGGAAGTTATTGAGCGCCGTCTAAAAGACACTTGGTGATAAAGCAGTTTAGTTGCTTCCGTCCAATTTCATTTCATATTAAGATTATACTTTTATAACATATTTTTTGTTAGTGATTTTATTTATTTGATGTTTTTTTTTATATGGGGACAGAATTAGTTTTTACATTGACCATGCAGACTCTCGAGATACATCACGAACTTTGAAAAGTTAATGGATTCAGATCATGTTTATTGTATTTATTTCTCCCAGTGACTATATATAGTGGTCAGCGCGTTGGTTTACTTGACACATTTTAGTATTCTCTGAACACCTTGATGGATTTCAGAGGCTCATGGGAAATTTTGTCCTCTAAAAACACCCTGAGTTTCACACGCCGAGACACATTGAGAAGAAAACTTACGGGGTCCGGTTCTTTTAGGAGGAAAGATGTCAATTAATAAAATGTAACATTTACCTTGACATGTTCAAATATTGCAACCTTATATTTCTCGGAAAATAGGAAATTATATTTTAATTTCAACTGAAATAAAGGCTATATGTAGGACTTTTTCCATTCCATTTTAGTATTGTTTTTTAAGAAAAAATAAGGGGGAATTTCCTGCAATCTGTCATACCCGTAATCATCATTACTGTAATGCAAAATATGCTGTATTTAAAAATTATTTATTTAAAATGTACTTTGTAGAATATAGTTTTTAAACTGAAAAAAATCATATTTATATTATTTTTATTACAGATTATAGTGAAAACGTTTTGATTTGTTATGCGTTTTATGCTTCTGCTGGTAATGAAAATGTAAAACAGAAAATATGCTTTTTTTTATTACAATGCAAAAAATATAATATTTCATTATTCTAATGTTTTATTTTCTAATATTGTGTTGAAATGTGACATTCATACTGAAATTTATCCAATTATCTAATATCTGTCTTTGTCATAGGCGGCGATTGAGAAAGAGGTACTTCATGAGTCAAGACAAAGATCAACCCAAAGACAAACAAGTATTAAGTTGGGTAAGTTTTCTTTTGACCCATGCAAACCCAGAACAGACCTTTTCCTGGATTCTCCTGCTCTGATTAATCAAGTACGTTTGACCCTCAGTGTGTTTAATTTCCCATTTATTGCGTAACCCTGATGAAGTCGTCTTATCCTGCTGATTGCATTCAACGCCACTTTGTGTTGGCTGCACAAAGAACTTAACTAGCCTTACTAATCTCTCCTGACCATATTTGTGTTATTTTCTTCTATATTAGCTTTATTTGACCCTTTGTACCCCGACCATTATTTCATTTTCTTACAATTATAGGTGGATTTTGGGTCCAGATAAGTTCCTGTCCGACAAAGACCTCCAGTCTGCAATGAAGCTGCTTCCAACTCTGTCCTGTAAGTTGTAAAAAGTTGATGGATATCTGAGCGTTGTACATGTGGTTGCAAAAATAATTGTGTTTCTAGGAAGATTTGGCTGGTTTTTAGGGGCAAATGTCAAACTATTTAGATTGCAAATCAATTCTTGTAAGTAAAAAAGAAAAATATTATTGTAGCGTGTACATACAGCGGCTTTGCGTTACAGATGTCCAAAGTTCGAATCCCAACTCGAGGACCTTTCCCGGTCCCGCCCCCATCTCTGTCCCACTTTGCTTCCTGTCAGTTCTGATCATAATAAGTCATAATTAAAGTCCTATATGCATATATACAATAAATTTATATATAATATATATAGTATATATTATTGTAGTGTAATGATATTTTTACTCATCTTTGACAATAGACATTTTCATGACAATTACACACGGCATTTCCTTGCTGTTATTGCAATGCAAAATAAATGAGCAGTATATAACTTAATCTTACTGTCTGGTAAAGCTGTTAAGCAGACCAATGTGCTGTCGGGTAAGGAATTAAAAGAGCCTGTCTTTGTGTACAGACCTTAATGTTTGGATGTTTTGTGTGCGAACGCTGTCATGTGTTCTTGTTTTCCCTGCTTCCTCGACGTCAGCAGCAGTACAGCGAGTTTAAACAGATCACAGACACACAGTGGAAGTCACGTGCAGACATCTGAACGACAATCCACCCCGTTATTATACAGCATTACACACTGACAAATTTGGTTGTAGAAACAGTTTTTTCTCTCCGAAATTTGCTAGAAATGTATCAATTTACTTAAAAGAACAACAAATAACACACCGTATTAAGCCTTGACATTTGAAATAGAAAGAAATTTTGAAGTTTTTTGTTTTTAAGTGTTAAGTGTACTCCAATAATCTTGGTTTATTTAGAAGTTGATTTTTTAAAAAAATATTTTACAGTTTAACAAATATAGAGAGTAGTTTTTATTAATATCATTTTGAATGGCTTGTTATTTGTGGTTTTCAGTTCTCATTTTATACAAATTATACAGTGTAGTTCTTTTATTATTGTTAAATTAGAATTTATTTTTCTATTTTTGGTTCACGTTTTTAATAAAATATATAGTGTTGTTTTTATTATTTTTAAATAGAGATTATTTTTCTATTTTGGTGTCTTATTTTAATACAAACTCCCACAGTGTAGTACTTTTAGTGATATTCGGTTTAAGACACTTAAATAGTAAAAGTTTGCAGGCTTTTTTATAATTGTAAATAATACTTTAGAATTCTTATAAATTATTAAATATAATGAAAATGTGCCCAATAAATAGCTATGGTTTTAAATAACTAATATGGTTATACATTTAATGGAAAAATGCCTTGTTAATGTTAAAAAATGAAGCCATACATGTTTGAGTTTTTTTTTTTTTTTTAGTACTTTCCATTTCAGTTTGTGTGCTGAGGCATAGTTTTTCCATCTAAAATTTCTGTATTTATTTTATTTCAGATTTTATTTTGAAAATGATTACATCAAAAATCTTTGTAATAGTTTTTAGTTTTAGTTATAATATTCCAGGTAATACGGTGGAAATAAGTGTTACTTGAAGACAGATGATCAGTCAGATGGAGTTGTTGTCCTTGCTGTCTGCATTCCAGCCTGAGCAAATTAAAGCAAATCCAAGCGAGATGCAGCGTTTAATAAAGAAAGCATGACACAGTCATTTCTGACCATGAGGCTCATGGGAAAACATGTCAGACATCTGAATTCTGAATTCAGCCTCATAGCAATACCCTCATAGCTCCATGTCCATGTCCTAAAAGTGTCTTTTGCATGGACAAAAACACTGCGAGTGTTTGTATGTGTCTGACTGCAGCTGGTTTTTGTATTTTTCCATAGCATTCACAAACATCTCTCCTGTCAGTTTTCGCAACAACCAGTGAATCGTCTGCTCTAGTCATTCGAGTTTTCAGTGAGAAAGGAACACGCTTAGGGATCACATCTGCAAGGTTTGCTTTCTTTAACCTGACTGATCAAATATTATAAATTAAAAACATACTTGTATTTCTGTAATTCTTGTCTTGAATTTTGTGGATCCTTCAGGTGAAGCCCAAAAGAGCCCTTTCTGAAGAAGTACTGCAATCCCAAAAAGATCCAGGGGTTTGGAGCAGCAGCAGCAGATCCGAACCTACGGAAGACAGATTCTGGAGGTCTGCTTAACAGTTTATCTTCATAATAACCAGTTTACAGGAATTTATAGACTTTTTTTTCCTGTGCTTTTTTAAGGCAGCGCTGTAGATATTTCTCAAACATCCTGTTTAAGGGTTTTGCTTTAAACCTCTATTCTGCTTTTATTTTAAGCCTGAATGGCTTAACATCCATCCACTGGGATTCATGCTCCAGAGATTTTTAAAGAAAGGTACAAGTTTGAACGTCTCCCATTGCTGTCAGTTGTTTGCATTTATTATCTAGTGATGACAGTGAGTGGTTGTCAGTGATGTTGTTTTAATATTTGCATACTGAACTGACATTGACATGGGCGTTTATGTGCATACAGAATTATATTTTTTGTTTTTTTTTTTGTATTTGTTTTACTGATTTGTTCAAAAGTTTGGGGTCAGTAAGGTTTTTCTAGTTTTTGAGGAAAATAATACTTGTATTTAGCAAGAATGCATTAGTTTGATCATAAGACAATAATGTTGCAAAATAATTCTGTTTTAAATAAATGCTGTTCTTTTGAACTTTCTATTCAGCAAAAAAAAATGTATTACGGTTTGCACAAAAATATGAACCAACACAGCTGTTTTCAACATTTCACAATATTACTGTACTTTTGATCAAATACATTTCTTTAAAAAAAAAAAGTAGATTTAGTTTTACTAACTCTTATTTCACCTTGTACTTTAAACAGCTCTTTTTCAGTCTGTACTTCTTTCTGGAAATGTAAATATATAATTTCCTGTAATTATGTAAATATGCAATTTTCTGTTTTCTTTCCAGGCACTAAAATTTCTCCATGACAAGGGTTGTCCGTATGGGCATCTTCATGCGTCTAACGTCCTGATTGAGGAGAACACATGTAAATTGTTGGATATAGAGAATTCCTTACTGGGACTGCCGTCATATTACAGACCCTGATGTAACGCAGTTCAGGAAATTAATGTGAGAGAACCTTATTTTTTGTTTTCTTTTAATAGTAAATAATTAAAATATATTAGTAATTCAGATATATGATTTTTAAAAAGCTGATGTTTTTCGTTTCTATCAGACAACAGAAAGCATAGACGTCTACTCGTTTGGACATTTGCTTTATGAAATGACGTACGGCCGCCCGCCTGACGCTGTGCCTGTGGATCAGTATCCTCCAGCTCCATTCTCATCTCGTAGGTCAGTATGCAAAAAAAAAAAAAAAAAGCATTTGGTAACATGCATAATGTTTTGAGAGTAGTACTGTCTTATTGTAAGCTGGAAGCATAATCAAATTTAAATTTTTAGCCAAAATATTTCAAACTATGAGCATGTGTTGGAGTTAACAGGCTTTTTATTAGCGTGGATGCCATATGTGTAATAGGTTAAATAGTTTTAAAGTTCATTTAATAAGTTGAACTTGCCCTTGTACAGAACATTGGTGGTTGTTCAGTTTTATACAACAGTTGAATCCATACAGCAGTAATCTCAAAGTGTGTTGTGTTGTGGGTCATGCGTTTGTAGTTAATGGTTTTATGTAATACGTAACCGTTTGTTTTCTGTTTTCCCACAGTATCTGTACTTCAGTCCATCCTGTCCACGGAAGCTTGCAAAACGGGAATGCCAACTGTTTCCCAACTCCTACAAACACCGTGAGTTACGATATTCAGGCCTGCTTGTGCTCAGGAGTGCATCTCACTAAAATATCTTATTCCTTTTGGAAATAATTTTGCTGTTAAAATTACTTTTTTAAATATCATTTTTCTCACATGTATTTTATGTTTTATTAGGTTGTTTTATTGTTATATTTATAAGGGTTACATTTTTATTACTTTTTTTTTATATAATTAACTTTTTTTTTTTTTTTTAGAAACAAAAATAATTTCAGAAACTATTGGAATAAGTGCCATGAGTTAATTTGTTTATTGCTTAATATCATGAAAATAATGTCAAATTGCAAACTTATTCCTTTGGGGCCTGTAGTATTTTTAAAATTAATTAATCTCATTCAAAATAAAAGTTACATATTATATGTGTGTGTGAACTGTGTATATTTATTATGTATATATAAATACACATACATACATATATATTAAGGAAAATATGTTTAAGAGATTTAGAGATTTATATATAAAATATTTATATTTTTGTATAATATAAATTATATACAAGTATAAATATATATACATACTAATATTTTTAAACTTATACATATGTGTATATTTATATATACATACACAGTACACACATAGTATGTAAACCTAAACTTTTATTTTGATGATAAAATTTTCTTCACATATTTTATATGGTATTTTATTTGGGGATATTTTTAAATATCCCTATTACACTTTTATTTACATATTACATTTTTTTTTTTTTTAATAGAATTAAAATCAATTTAAAAATAAAATTATTGGTATAATTGTCATGAGTTTATTCATTTATTACATAATATCCTGAAAAATACTGTCAGATTGCAGTGGTGCAAAAAAAGGCCTAATTTTCAAAATACAATTATTTTTGGCGGAGGGGGGCGGGATCAGGAAATGTCCTTGAGCTGGGACTTGAACTCGGGACACCAATAGCGCTGAAGTTGTTCTTGACCAGTTTTGTGAGATTCATCCTAAGAGTGAAGTGTACAGAGCATAAAGTCTTCATCAATTTATGACTAAGTCACATTATTGTGAATCCAAAGCATGTGGTTTTCTTCTTTACAGCGGTAATTGTGAATGTTGACATTGTTTTTAAAACTGAAGCACGAACCGCTGCTGAGTTTAACTCTCGTTCTAACAGGTTATTCAATGACGTGCTGCTGTTTAACTCAGAGAAACCCCAGTTTAAGGTAAACACACTGAAAAAAAAAAAAAAAAAAACTAATATAACCAGTTTTTGTTTTACTAAATAATTGGTTAAATCTTCCATCTTTCCAAACTCCAGATCAGCTCCAAATTAAAGGAGGCTCTAAAATCATCCAAGGAATGCTTGGAGAAGCGCCTAGTGGAGGAACAGAGGACGGTTAGCATTGCTTTATTCACTGTTGGTTTCTTGCACAACAAACGTTTAGCTTGGCTTGCTTATGAAACATTACACAACAGTGTCGCAAAAAAACAAATTCCATCGTTTCAGTGTAGAAAAGTTGACTTGATGACATCAGCTGTATAAAATGTAATGCTTTACAACAGGATTTTCTATCAAACGTTTTTTTTGAATTCCTGTAGATTTAAGTTTATATACCGAAAATCTGGTGTGTTTTTCAGATTCACCAGCACAAGAGGCTGACGCGAGCGCAGTCGCACCACGGCTCAGAGGAAGAGAAGCGGAAAAGAAAGATCTTGGCCAGAAAGGTACATGAGTTCAAGGGCTTTCCCATAATTAGGATTCACACTGAACAGTCACACACTGTTTTATGCTAAACATAATGGTTGTTAAAATCAAAACTCCTGTCTTGGTTTCAGAAATCGAGACAGTCGACGTATGAAAACGAGGAGGAGCTTTCTGTCAAATACAATAACAACTCTGGTAGGTTTCATATATTATTAAACTTTCCTTTATTAAAGGAATAGTTCACCTACACCCTAAGGCCATCCAAGATGTATATGAGTATGCTTCTTCATCAGATTTGGAGAAATGTAGCATTACGTCACCAATAGATCCTCTGGAGTGCAGTGTTAATTTCGTAATTTTTGTCATAACTTTCGTCAACTACATTATTTCACTGACGATAATGAGCTAAAACTCCTTTTGAATGACAAAAACGATGATGACAATCTATTGACATTACCTTAATGAGTAAAAATGGTGATGATATTTTTAGGGTTGGATTATTTAGTGAAGAAATTAATTAAGAACGAATCTGCTGTGTGGTTAAATAGATGCGTAGATAACCGGTGGGACATAAGCTAACATACACTTGCTGCACGTCTCATAAAACGTTCAAAAATGTCAGTATGTGGGAGTAAGAGAAGAGCAGACATATGGATAAATCTGACGACGCAAGAGAGAGCTCAGTTCGTTCGGGATTTCTGAGCACAGACAACGAACCATACACACACACAAAGGTCATCTCACAGCACACAAGTACTCGTTTGCATCGCATGAATGGAGAAATACACACAACATGATGTTGAATGGTCTGTGACGAGTTTTCATGTAAACACAGTTGATTACGTCTTTAGTGAACGTTAACAGTAGGGAGAACGTGTATCAGTACATTGCATCTGTTGCAGCTGTAGATTTGGTTTTAAAGGGATAGCAGCCTAATTTAGTTGCAATTGTCAAGGTCATTAATGTTAATCAAGCAACAAAAGAAAGACAGAAAATCACTCACTGCTCTTGACTGAATCAGTCTGAATCAGTCTAAATTTGTTTATAGAAATAAATATGTCTGCTTGAAAGAATTAAGAATATGATAAACAAGTTGCTATAAAGAATGCATAATTAGCCTATATAACCATTGGTGTTTCATTGAAAAGAAGAGTCTTAACAGCTGATAAAAACATCACAATAATCCACACCACTCCAGTCCATCAATTAACAACTTGTAAAGTGAAAAGCTGTGTGTTTGTAAGTAACAAATCCATCATTCAGAATTTTTTACTTCAAACTGATGCTTCTGGCTAAAATATGAGTCCTCTAGCCGCAATATTGCTTTCTACAGTAAAAAATAAATGTCTTCTCATCTGAATCAGGAGAGAAAACTGCACAGATCAAGCACCATTTATCTGTGAAAACAGTCCAAAACAGCTCTTAACATGTATTTTGGTGGATTTTGATGTGAGAGGACAACAGGAGATGGATTTTTCACTAGAGCTAGTGTTATGATTATGGACTCATATTTTGGCCAGAAGCAATGGTTTGAAGTCAAAAACGATTTGTTTCTTAGAAACACTCAGCTTTTTGCTTCACAACACATTAATTGATGGACTGGATTAGTCTGGATTATTTATAGATTATTGTGATGTTTTTATCAGCGGTTTGGACTCTCATTCTGAAGGCACCCATTCACTGCAGAGGATCCATTAGTGAACAAGTAATGCTACATTTGTCTAAATCTGATGAAGAAACAAACTCATCTACATCTTGACTGGCCTAAGAATAAAAAAAAATCAGCAAATTATTGGGTGAATTTTTGTAGTCTTTTTAGTAGTCTTTTATTAAACATCATTTTGTTTTGGGTTCCTGAGTATTTTTCTCCATTCATTTTATCCATCGGGATTTTGGAAAAAAAAGGTCAATCTTTCTCAAATTATGCAGTGAAGGTTGTTTGACCATTTTTAATTTTCCTTTTGTGTGTGTGCAGTTGAAAGATGATAAAAACAGCTATAAATGAAGTATAAAAAAGGAAATTAAAAATGGTCAAGAAATCAACTTTACAATTTTTGGACCACTTGAGATTAAATTACTGTTTAGTAAAGAGTTGTAAACCATGAACCAGACCAACCTGCTTTGGATAAACTGCAATATTCTTTATAAGAATAAAACTTTCTTCCAATACAAAAATGTTTTTGAAATATGTGAAAAGGACATATATTTAGGCAAGGCAAGTTTATTTATCTAACACATTTCGTACACAATGGTAATTCAAAGTGCTTTACATAAAAGACAGTAAGATAATCATTAAAAAAATACAAATAATAATAATCACTAAAATAAAACAAGGAATTTAAAAACTTTGAAGATGATTTAAAAATTTATTTAAAATTAATTTAAGTTTAAATGACAGTTAAAAATAGAAAATGATTATACATAGATAAAATAAATTGCAATCAGTTTGGACATCACACAGTGCTCATTCAATAAATGCACAGCAGAACAGATGAGTTTTGAGTCTAGATCTGAATGTGACTAATGTTTTAACAAATCTGCTCTCTTCTGGAAGCTGATTCCAAATGCTGGCAGCAAAATAGCTAAAAGCAGATTCCCCTTGTTTTGTGTGAACCCTTGGTATTTCTAACTGACTTGAACCTAATAATCTGAGTGGTCTGTTAGGTTTCTATTCAGTGAACATATCTGTAATGTTATTAGGTCCTAGGCCATTGAATGAATGAATGAATGATGCATTTATATAGCGCTTGTACACCCAAAGCACTTTACAGTCATGTGGGGGGGTCTCTCCTCAACCACCACCAGTTTAGTGATTTATAAAAACGAGTAAAAGTACTTTGAAATCAATCCTAAATGTAACTGGAAGCCAGTGTAAGGACCTGAGGACTGGTGTGATATGTTCAGATTTTCTGGTTCTAGTCAGAATTCTGGCAGCAGCGTTCTGGATGAGCTGCAGCTGTCTAATGGTCTTCTTGTGAAGGCCGGTGAGGAGACCATTACAGTAGTCCACCCTGCTGGTGATAAAGGCATGAACACGTTTCTCCAAGTCTTGACTGGAAACAAAAAGATCTAATACTTGCAATGTTTTTTAGATGAGATAGTATGCTGATTTAGTTACTGCTTTGACATGACTACTGAAACTAAGGTCTGTCTCCAGAATCACACCAAGATTCCTGACTTGATTTTTAGTTGTTTGACAGAGTCAAGGTATGCATTCACCTTGAAAACTTCATCTTTGTTTCCAAATGCAATGACGTCAGTTTTCTCCTTGTTTAACTGAAGACAATTTTGGCACATCCAACTGTTAATTTCATCAATGCATTGGCAGACGGAGTCAGTGGGGCTGTAGTCATTTGGAGATGATGGTTGGTAAATCTGGGTATCATCTGCATAGCTGTGAATTTGGTGATTTGGTTCTTTCTCACTATTTGACTTAGTGGGAGCATATACAGGCTAAACAAGAGTGGTGCAAGAATTGAGCCTTGTGGGACTCCGCATGTCATGGACGTCCTCTTAGACTTATGCTCTCCTAGACTCACATGATAGCCTCTCCCTTCTAAGTATGACCTGAACCATTTGAGTGCCATCCTAGAAAGCCTGACCCAGTCTTCAAGTCTCTGTAGAAGTATGTTATGATCGACAGTGTCAAACGCAGCACTGAGATCTAGTAATACCAGAACTGATATTTTGCCAGAATCAGAATTTAAGCAAATTATCATTTATTATCTTAATGAGTGCTGTCTCTGTGCTGTGATGCGGTCGGAAACCAGATTGAAAATTGTCCAGGTATCCATTTGAGTTTAAGTATTTGTTCAGCTGATTAAAATCAACCTTTTCTATAATCTTGCCTATAAAAGAAAGATTTGATATTGGTCTATAATTGCTCAAAAAGGTGTTATCAAGATTGCTTTTTTCAGAAGGGGCTTAACAACTGCAGTTTTAAGTAAGTTTGGAAAAGTCCCAGAAAGAAGTGAGGCATTCACCACTTCTAAGAGATCTGCTTCTAAACAGTTAAGCACACTTTTGAAAAAAAGATGTGGGAAGTGTGTCAAGATAGCAGGTAGACGATTTTAGGTGCTGCACTATTTCTTCCAAAATGTTGCTATCAGTTGTTTCAAAAATAGACATGGTATCATCTTTTTGATATTGATGTTGAATCTGTCTGACCTCTGTATAACTTGAGGATGTGCTTATCGCCTTTCTGATATTATTGATCTTCTCAGAAAAGAAGGAAGCAAACTAATTGCATTTGCTGTCTGAGCACATTTCACTGGGAATCTGACTTGGGGTGGGGGTGGGGGTGGGGGGGGGGTTGTCAGTCTCTCAACAGTAGCAAAAAGAGTGTGAGTATTGTTTAAGTTACTGTTTATAAAGTTTGAGGAGAAAATCTGTCAATCTGTTTCCACATTGAAAGCATGAAGGTTGTCTTTACAAATGCTATAGTGAATTTTTAAGTTTCATCTTCCGCCACATCCACTGCATTGTCTTTTCACACTCCGTACTCCTGCAGATTTTCTCCTTGCAGATTTTTGTCTGCCAGTCTTCTTGCTAACTTTCACATGAGCAATATCATCAATAACATTCTTAACTTTTGAATTAAAGGAATCAAGTAAGTGCATCTCTTTCTGACAGAGACAGATCTAGATTCAGTGGTAGCAGAGATCAATATACAGGTACACTGGGTTCCCGCTTATTATGTAAACAATTGTGAATGTTGCTGCTATCAAAGCAGGGACCCAAAACATATCACTGAGAGCTGCTATCAGTTGTTTTTGGTTCACCTACAGCAGATGGAGGGTTTTGGCCCTGGCATTGTGGCAGCGGTCGGAGAGCTCTCACTGGAGGAGGAGGACAAGCTGGGCCCACAGGCTTTGGTGGTTGGGGGGCCCGCCATTTTTTTAGTTGATATCTGGGGGCTTGCAGTGAATGAATGGGAGAGTTTGGTCCCAGCATACACCAATTCCTCCATTTTCTGTGAGAAGCTTTAGAAGTGAAGATGCTGGAGAGAGGGATAATGTGTCTGGTGAGATGGGCTGTATCTCTGGTGTTTCCGGTGGCTGAAATTTGTTGTCCTGGCGTCCCTGGCTGTTTTCCAGAAAGTCGTCCTTGGGTGCTGAGTCTTGTATCTGTTTTGATACATCACAGTCTGTCTGTGATGAGCTCTATGGGATAGGGCTGTGATGGTGGCAGATTTTTACCATTAATGGACCAATTACCGCCGTTGGTGCAGTGTTGATGCATATATAATGAATATTATTATATATATATATATATATATATATATATATATATATATATATATATATATAATTTTAAACACAACTAATAATAAATGAGGCTCAATCATCTAACAAACATGCATGTTTATTTTAGCACTTCTGTCAGTGAATACGCAGCCTGCAAAACACTAAAATAAATATATCAAAGAAATAGTAGAGTTAAACAAGAAAGTAGCCTAAATAAGAAAGTTAAATACACCCTGTCTGCAGGACACGAGCGGCGCGGTGTGACATGACAAAATACTATAGAATTCATTATAATCAATCTGTGATGCTACACTGGATGCAGCACTACACGACATGAAAAATCCCTGACAGTAAACTGCCTCGTCCTATTTATGAGGTACTGACAGAGTTCAAATACACTAGACAAACCTGTTGCGACGCGGTGTCACGTCCGGTGTAGACACGGTTCACTGATAAAAGCCTCGTCCGTTTGGGAAGTTGCGCATGCAGTCAGTGGAGGCTCGCGAAGCGGAGACAGGCGAAAGTATAAATCCAGCGGGCGCATTAACTCCTTATCTGCGTGCACTCTCTTTGAAATAGGAAACGTTGCCACATTTATTGTTAACATCTTTCATTTATCACAGTCTCGTTTGTATTCGGCCAGTTTGGAGAAACTTAGCCTCACCAAACCTGACCAGACAGGCGTTTGCGATCATGGGAACTTTAAGACACTTGTACCAACGTGGATGGATGACATGAATGGAGATGGCAACAGCTCGGCGATGTAGTGTTTGGTTTCCCAACAAGGTCCGCCCAAAACATATTCAATTTGCTGAATGCATAAACTGTATTTTCCTGCGGTCATACCTGCCAATCTACAGAAAACGCTGTGTATGGCGTTTGAGGTAATTTGTAAATTACCATAGACTTAAAGTCTAAATAAAACAATTTGCAACTATTACTGTTATTACACTTGTATACAAAACAAGTGTGCAATTGTGTGACGTCACGTGCAATACCGCCAGTGGCAGTAGACAACCAATGACGTGGTCACAGCCCTACTATGGACAGGGCTCAGCCGGGATAGTTTCCATGAGTAGTGCTTGTTTTTGCGTGGTGTTACCAGTGTCCTTGTGGGATGTGTCAACCACATGACGACTTGGACCTAGTGTGTGTGTGCTATTCAGGCTGAGTGGATCAACACACTCTGCTGAAGGATGACGGAGGGAGAACTAGATATTGTCCTTAAGCACTCTTGCACCAAGTTTGTTTGGGTGGAGGCCATCCGGTTTAAACAGTTGTCTTTGGCCCCAGAAAAGATTGAAGTTGTCGATGAAATTCACTCGTTTTATACTACAAGATCTTTGTAGCCATGTGTTCAGCCCAAGCAACCGTGAAAATATGTTAGTTCCCCTTGCTGGGAGTGGTCCACTGATGAACGACTAAACTTTGAGTTTTCGAATTGTTTCAAAGAGGTCACTGAAGTCCTTTTTAAGGAGTTCTGACTGCTCTTTCCAACTATCATTCTTCCCCACATGGATGATGATTTGATTTGTAGTCTTGTGCTTCATCAGAATGTTCCGGAGTTCCCTGTTCACATCAGAGACTGTTGCTTGATGAAAGCAGTATATTGTCGTATTCCTGCTACTGATGTTTCTGATTTAGAGTCACCCACTATCAGAGTCCTGGCCTCAGCTGCGTTCTGAGCTGAATGCCATTGTTGGCTCGACCTTGAGCGCCTGTTAGTAGCGATGATCCATGTTTAATCACATTTGGGGATTCCTCACCCGCATTCATTAATGCTTCAAATCTGTTTTCATGATGTATAGGGGGTGGTAGAATACCAGTGTTTGCAAGCCTTGTCATAGCCAAATCTGGGGTAGAGGATGCTCTGGCAGCAATGTGAGAAACTAGTGACAATCTGATGTCTCGTGTGCCTTTGGGTCTCGCTCCCTGTTTGTGTCATTGATTAGTGTGTCGATCAGTTTCGGCATGTTCCTCTACACTTTGTATAAACTGTTGTGATTCACTAGATACATGGGACTCACCGGCTGTATGCTGAGGGGGTCCGTGACGACAGTCTGCTGAGTGTTCTGCCAGTTTTGGAAGTCCAGCAAGTAACTTTGTTTCAAGAACCACAATCATTTGTAGAAGTTTGCGGCAGTTCATGCAACAAGTATATATTCAACAGGAGGCATTCTTTCTCTCATCTGACAGCTGTGTTGGGGGCAGCTGTGGTCTAATGGTTAGAGAGTTGGACTTGTAACCTGAAGGTCACAGGTTCAAGTCTCGGTGCTGGCAGGAGTTGTAGGTGGGAGGGAGTGAATGAACAGCGCTCTCTTCCACCCTCAATACCCATGGCTTGAAGTGCCCTTGAGCAAGGCACTGAACCCCCAGTTGCTCCCCGGTCGCTGGAGCTGCCCACTGCTCCGGGTGTGTGTTCACGGTGTGTTCACTTCTCACTGCAGTGTGTGTGCACTTGGATGGGTTAAATGCAGAGCACCAATTCTGAGTATGGGTTACCATACTTGGCAAATGTCACGACTTTTTCATTTTTCACTTTTCCCTTCTCCGGAATGTAAGCTGCTGGCAGTGGGAGGCAAAAGTCCCCTTTTTTGTAGTATTATTCCAGTCCCAAATAGTTTTTAGTTTTAGTGCCAAAAATGAGTTGTTTGAGCTCTGTGCTGATCTGCTGAAGTAAAAATCTTAGTAAAATCTGAGAAAAGTACAGAAATAGGGCAGAGCATTAAGCAAGAACATCCGAACGGTAGCGAAGCGGAAAGCCTTGCTTTAATGTCTAGTTCACCCAAAATTTTTATTTTTATTTTTTTTTTTATTAGGTGCATGTGATGTGAACTTAAGACTTTTAAAGCCACAGATACTGCCACAAACAACCTTGGTGTTCATCGCAGATTTTCAAAGGTTTATCATTATTGAGAAAAGTCTGATTTTGAATGGCTTTTTCACTACAAGAACCCTTCTGATAGGTTCAGCTATTCAGCTCTTAATGTATAAATACAGTAAAAGAACACCATAAAAAAACAAATCATATTTTTTGTCTTCTAGCAGGTTCTGGGGCGAGTTCACCTCCAACCTGCCCATCCTCACCCACTCCTTTACCTGGATCAGGTACGTCCCGTTTATAATGTCCCGTCCATCCTTAATCATTATATAAAATACATCAGAAGACTTTGTTTTTCCTGGTTTTATCCAAACATTCCTTTCCACAGCCAGTATGTCCATGTCAACAATCAGTTTCCCAGTATAATACTGTATTTGTTGCATGATGTGGTAAAATGTTTTCGATTGTAATTCACCAGAGCATTAACATCTTTTTTTTTTTTTTTTTTTTTTTTTTTTTTAATCCAATGGAGACCTAATCTTTCTCATTTTCATAATCAATCATCAAATTCCTCATGAAATTGGTTGCAATCTCCATTCATCTTACAAGATCATAATCATCCGATGTGTCGCCTCACTCTGATATGATCAGTAACTTGTGTGTACCTCTCTCTCTCTCTCTCTCTCTCTCTCTCTCTCTCTCTCTCTCTCTCTCTCTCTCTTATATGCTGTCTTCAAAACTAGAGCATGCACCATTTTGAACGTGTGTGGGGTAAAGTAATTCAATAATAATAATCTATTTCCACCGTAAAGTTGCACCTCACCCTCCCTCAGTAGTACATTCGGATTCCCACAGCACAACTGTTGCTCATCAATATTAATGCATGCAAATGCATGCAAATGAGTTTGGTCCAGACAGTTTCCAGCCTACTGAGAAGGGTTAATGCAACTTTAACAGTTCACAATCTGCAATTATCTATTTAGGCACAAAACTTGCTTCATTCTGGACTTTTTGAGGGCTTTTCTAAGGGTAAATTCTGTTTTTTTAACAACAAACACTGGTTTTGTGGATTGTGATGGTTGTTTTTGTTCTTATATATGTAATATATTTGTAAATGATAATACTCGTTTTAAAGATACTATTATTACATGCTCTTTTGAATGAGGAATAAAAACAAAATAGTGGTCTTAAAGCAGTTACAGCTAAGCATAACTAGTATGCTGACGATACTTGCATCTTGCTGATTGGTTCAGAAGGCATGAGTCATTCTGTCCATCACTTACTTCCAAGAAGGTGTTTGGTCAGTAAATGACAAATCAGCAGTAAGATATTTAAAGTCAACATTAAATGGTAGTATTATTTCTAATCGCTCATATTTTCATGTACTAATTATATTTATAGTATCATAATTTATTGTATACTATATTTACTTACGAAATATAAATGTTTTAAATATAAATATTTTAAATTGATTGAGTGATTGAACTATACAATTAAATTTATTCTATAATTTTTTTCAAATTTATAACTATGATAGATGTTTATCATATCATATCACATATCATGTATCATAATATATAATTATAATATATTATTTTATATTATAAAATTATAATATATTGTATATTTACTTAAAAATATTTTAAATATTGGAATATTTTGTATATTTTATTATTTTAATTAAATTTCATAGTTCAATTTTATTTCAGTGATATCAGTATATTTTCTATCATGAAATTTTGTATATTTATAAATAATGCAAGTTTTGTAGTTTTAATTATATAATTAATAATTATATTTTATATCAGTATATTGTTATATCAATATGTTGGGTATTAAATTATTATTAAATATTTATAAGTTGAATATTACATTTGAGTTTTTTTATAATTAGTAATGATAGATATTTTATATGTTATATCAATATGTTGGGTATTAAATTATTATTAAATATTTATAACTATATCTATATATATAATATAATATATATATGTAAATACAATTATATTTAAATGATTTAAATGAATAAAGATAATTTAAATTATCTATACTTAATATATATTTTGATATTTTTTGTATAATTTTAATTATTTAATTAATTTATATTTTATTTCATATTATTTTTTATATTGCAGTATATTGTGTATTTATGTATTAAATATAAATAAATTTAAATATAAAGATATTCAGTTATTTCATGTTGACTTTAAATGTTGCTGCTTGTGGTAAGTGTATCATTCTGAACAGCTGTTGTACTTTTTCGCTTCCTGTTTACATACGGCACAGGATTCTGAGTAGCTACTATATATTGCCGGTTCGTTATATTCGATATAACTAAACAGTAGTAGTTATATTCGACTGATTGTGATGGATTGTTTCCTCTGATTCCCGCAGGAGCACCTCCAGCACCTCCTCTTCCTCCCCCTGCTGCTCCTCCTCCTCCTCCACCTCCTCCCCCTCCTCCCGGGAACGATCCCGTCCCTCCATCCCTCTCTCCTCCCGGTGGCAATGGCGCGGGCAGGGGCGCCCTTCTCAGCTCCATCCAGTCGTTCAATAAAGGCAAACTGAAAAAATCAGAGACTGTTGACTGCAGTGGCCCACGTTTGTGAAAAAAAACAACAACCCACGCTCGTCTTTTAGTGCAATTTGTCCACTCGAAGTCTTTTAGCAACTTGCGTCTAGCAGTGAAAAGTGACTGTTTGTAACTGAACTAATTCAGTGTTTGTTTTGTTTGTTTGTTTTATTCACAGGCCTGGGGTTTTTTTTTTTTTTTTTTTTTTTTTTTTTTAAGCTGCTCGATGTAACCTAAACAGTTCTGCTTGGAACAGCTGTTGTATTTAAACAATGGACTTGCACACTCATTCGGATGAAAAAAATCTTCATTTTAAAGTACTGACTTCTGAAGGCGAAGGCACAAGATGGTGGAGAACGCGGGCAGCACATTTACTATGAATGGAAACGTAACTGGATTTTATTGTTGGTTCATAAAACGGGATGGAGTGAATATTTGTTTTTGAAATTTTTTTTTGGCATTTTGTTTTGGTTTTTTTTGTGGTTTTTTTGGTGGTGTTTTTTATGATTCTTTTTAAGCGTTTGCCACATTTACCATTGTGCCTACAAAAGCAGAGAGCATTCTTTGTTCTCTTCGTTTTTTTTTTCCTGGGGAAATTTTGAGGTACATTGTTCGTATTTTCTTTCAGAACAAAGTAATATTTGCATTCCTGTTCTGCAAGATCACAATCAATATGTTGCGCAAATAGCGACATTTATAGGATGTGTTTATCATTTACGCCCCTAAATGATTCAATGAACAATAGGTTTGAATTACCACTGACATGACTGTATAATGACCATTGTGATGTCACTTACGCCATCTAATCCTATTGGCTTTTTCAGCCCGGTAGAGAATTTCAGCCAATCAGAGACGAGAATGTGTTGGTAAATGGAAGTGATTTCTTGTTTTGCACACACATAGAGAGAGAAAGAAACTTCTATAATTCAAATTCATCGCAGGGTCCTGTTGAAAACCAGACTCAATTGTAATCTAGAATGATGTACAGTAATGCACAATAGTTCATCTTTTGCTCCTGTAACGTTTAAACTCATTTGTATATGATTCATACAGACACTGAAACACATTACAGCTATGTACGTATTCCCGGCTTTATCGTGGGGGAAGAGTTTAATAATGTTTTCACTTTCGCTACAGCACTTTACCGCTGAATATTTAGCAGTGGTCTGGAGAAGAAGAAATATTCTGACGTTTACACAGAGATTTATGTATGTCTGAGGACAGGACAGGAATCAGTGTGTTTGACACTGATGAAAATTGCGGCTGATTTTCACCTCTGTACAGTTGCCACAACCGTTGTTCAAAGCACTGGAGGTGAACATCCTCAGAATGCTACGAAATTGTTTTCTTGTTCTGAAAAACTTGTATTGGCAATATTTTAAAAGAATGGTCTTTTGCTTTTAGTAAACATTGAAGTAAAGACAATGGAACAGATCATGTGTGGTTTAATTCTTTCTTCAAACTAGCGTAAATAAATAACTATTATGTATAGATGTTGTGAATAAATTATATTAAATTGTATTTTGAAATAAAATATAACAACTATCTGTCTTTCTATATTTTTATATGTATATATATAGTGATATATTTGTATATTTATTTTGAATATTTTAAATAATTATTTTTAATAATATTTATAATAGTTTTAACTTCATTGACATTTATTAGGATGTTTATTAATGATATATTGAAACATTTAAAAACAAAATATTTCAGATTTTTATTACAAATTAATATATGTACATATCTCATCTGGTTTACAAATATGTTAGAAAATATTGTTAAAATTAGAGTTATGTTTTATTTTATTATTAATATTTAATAATTAATATTATGTATATATATAATATATATATTATATATATATATATATATATATATATATATATTTCAAATGAATAAAGAGTTGTATATAATTAAATAAATAAATTATATTTATTATTGCAATTATTTTAAGTAATACGTTTTATTAATTTTATTTACATTTATTAGCTTAATGATATATTGATATATTGTAATAAAACTATCATGTAAATATTTCAGGCATATATACATATATAATACACAGCTTGTGGTTTATGATTACGTTTTAAATATAGCTCATAAAAATGTTAATATTTTAATAGTTGCTTGTTTATAATACCACGCACATTTAAAAACTATTTTCAATATTTTAGATATTGTTTTAATCAAAATGTTTTTGACATTTATTTTGACCTTATTGAATATTTTAGACATATCTGGCAACAATTAAATGTAGTTTAGTCCATTTTCAACATGACCACGTCCCGTCTTTTAACATTAATGAAAATTGCATCATATTTGTTCTTTTTGTTAAATAGTGAAGCAATTTATTTAGAGATCATTGATTTTTTTGGTTTCTATAAAAAGATTTTTCTCTTGCCCTTGGACGCCCAATGACAGTCCCTGACGGCAACTTTCCGCTCGGTCATGACTCAGCCTCACTGATTTGGCCGCTTGTACTCTGTGTTTCCTGTTCTGGTTTTACAACGCGCCCTCTGAGTTGGTCGAACCCGCTGGCATGACAGAACCGTCTCCAAGACCAGAGGACCGTGAAACATGGCGTCCTCTGAGGTGTCTGCTGCGCTCGGGAAGGTATTTTGTGTGGAAATATGACATTATTAGCAACATATTGCGCTCATGATAATAAGATGAGAGTTTTGAGACTGATTGTGGCGTTGTGTTTGTCTAAGACTGCTGTTCGAGCGGTTTTGCGGCGGGAGTTTCACGGGACGCCGCCGGCTGCGGTGCAGGTCAGTGATGCTGCTGCTCTCACCTTCAACAGATGCTGCATGAACTAAACACTAAACCTTCACAGAACACCTGTTAAATGCGTCCAATATTAGTATGCTTGGTCAGCCCAAGTAGTCACCATTGAGCTCAACAATACATACTGAACTGCTAACAAAAACGCCATTGTTTTGGGTGTGTACTGTGGTAATACCATGGTATTAAGAACCTTTACTGCATTTGATAATGCTATTTTTTCTTTTTTTTCCACATGCACCATGGTAAAGCCATATTTTATTTTTTTTCTTACTCTGTACATGGGGCAGGTATGGTAAAACCTTGGTATTTTGGACATTTGTCATGTTTTAATTGACATTCTTTGGTAATATACCATGGTTATGCCACATTTTTCCATGTGTACCGTGGTTGACATTCTTTTATTTATGGTCCCATGGTACATACTATGGTAAATTGACCATTTACGGTCTTCTTTACAATGGACATTATTTGGGTATTATACCATGGTTATGCAATAGTTTTTGGTTTTTTTCATAATTACACAGCTAGTAAGTCTGTTTTGTTGTTGATGTTTTGTTTGTTGTGTACCATGGCAATTTTTTATTTATATTAACTTATATGAATACCATCGTATTTTGTATATTACTTTATTACTTTATAAATTTTATTTTTTACATTTTCCATGTGATAATATGGTTTTATAGAAATTGTATGATGATACCATACCCTTTTTTTATTATTATTATTAATTTTTCTATTTATTTATCATGATTACCAGTACCATGCTATACCTTTTTATCCATGTCCCAAAGGGTTACTATGTGTTAGGTATAGGGATCTGGTATTACCATGGTTTTCTTTACTGTATTTTGGGTTTGCCATATATATATCCATTATATATATATGTATGATATATATATATATATACTATCATATCTAATCTATATATATATAGAGATATATAGTAATATATATATCATATATGTATATATCTGTGTATATATTATATATATATAATATATATATATATAGATATAAATATCTAATCCTATATATATATAAATAATATGACACTATTTATTTTCTATTATTTTTAATATGTTAAGTGTTTTTCCTTTTTTTAATTATTGCATTGCATTCTGTAGGCTAATTTTTAATGAACACACTCTTGATTATTTTGCAAATTATCATGAAAGTATTTCAGATTTTCTCAGAATTTAATATTTAACGTGTAAAAAAACATTTTCTTCCATGGTTTAGAATTGTATTGTACAATTTGGAGTGTTATTATAAAATGAATATTTTAATATAATTATTTAATATTTAATATAATTAACGTTATAACTAATTAATAGTAATTATTTTAGAACAATATGCATGTAAATTATTTTAAAATAATCACATCAATGCTCGCATTCCAGTGTAATAAAAAATACATCCAATTTAAATATTATCCAATATTCATTTTCACCTTATTGACTCTATTTTAAGGCATATTTTGGACATTTCACAACAGTTAAAACTATTTTAATTTTTTAATGGGCAACTGATTAAGAAATAATTGTTTTTGTTTTTATATATTAAATCCTTTTCTTGCCCTTGAACGCCATAGTTATTCCATTGGTTTTACCATGGGTAAAGCCATGTATAATGATAATATCTTGGTTTTGGGACTTCATAGGATTACCAGGGCACTGCACTATGATATTTACTATGGTTTTCGAAGGTATTCCAGTTACATTGGTATATAATGGTGTTATGTGAATTTTATTAATAAGGACTATACCATGTGCTTTTTTTACATGTCCCATTGTGGTACTGTGTTTGTTGGACATTTACTTATGATATTCATTGCAGTATATGGGGTTACCATGTAAACTCATTGTCATAATAAATAATTACTTCGTAGCATGTTTTATATTAGAGTACCATGTTTTACCAGTGATATATGTATAATTTAATTGCATTTATTGTTGCAGGTAAACAGGCCGAGATTGCCCTCAACCAGGCCATGGATGAGGAAGTGGAGAGGGATGAACGGGTTTTCCTCCTTGGAGAGGAGTAGGTCCGCACAGTATGACGGCTGCATATAAGGTTAGAAGCAAAGCTTTTTCATTATATTTCAGTTATCAGTGATGCCCAAGAATTTAAGAATCGAAAGGTTGCTTGTGTTGGGCTGCAGGTTAGCAGAGGCCTCTGGAAGCAAGTCCCCGGGTGACAAACGATCATTGACCACACCACTTACAGAGGTGAGAAGTGATGATAAAACTTGCTCCAAAAATCTCTATGTTTGTTTTTAACTCTATGTTCAAGACAAAAAATTTACAATTTCCTGATTTTTTTTTCATTTGGGTTTTGTTTGCTTGGATGTTTGTTGTTGCTTGGTTGGTGTTTTTTTATGTAAATTGATTGAAGAATGTATTCAGATGGGCTGTTCACAAAACTATCCCATCACATCTCTCTTCAGGCCGGTTTGAGGCCATTTGTGCGGTTCAGGCCCTTCAACTTCTCCATGCAAGCCACTCCGATCAGTGGTAATCAACTCTGCTGCCAAGACCTTATACATGTCTGACGGCGCGGCAGATCCCGTCCCGGGGGGATTGTGTTCCGCGGGACCAACGGAGCTTTCAGCCGGGTGTGCGCGGCTCTCAGCACTCCCAGTGCTTGCGGCCTGGTATGGGACACTGTCACTGGTGTGCTTTGAGGTTGTCCAGTCCCGGAGCGCAGAGGACGCCAGGGGACATTCAGGGACCATACAGCCATCCGTGGACGACAAACCCTGCGTGAAGTCCTCCTGTGTGAAGCTGATGTCACAGCAAGTGAAGGGCGGGCTCTGACTGTCCTATCAATGTCTCTTTCAGTGGTGTTTTGGAGACCGAGCTGATGTACGGTGTTGCCGTGCCGGAGATGTCTGAAGAATCTCAGTCCCAAAGACTTCCTCATCCCAATCGGACCAGCTAAGCTAGATTGGAAAGGAAGGGTGGGATGATGTTATGAGTTTACGTAGTGGTAGTATCGGTAGTAGAAATAGTAATATTATATCACATATAATTATATCCATCGGTCCGTCCATCTGTCAATAATAATGATAATAATAATAAGTATTTCTTAAAAATATTTTAAAAGAAATTATTTCAAATAATTAAGAGCTTATTTAAAAAGGTGATATTAATTGGAAAACTTTTGACGGAAGGAAGGAATTTAAAAAAAAAAGAATTGAGTGAGCAATCAATTAATTTTTACTAACTTACGGCATTTTGTGAATATTAATTATCATGTAATCAATGATGGGGAATATAAAACGGTGTAGTCGGGATTATGAGTATTTACAACGTAATGTAATCTAATTACAAGTATTTTTAATCTTTGCCAATCTGTTTGATACGTAATACATATTAGTTACTTCACAGCACTCTGTATATTGTTACAATTTAAAGGGATAGTTCACCCAAAAATAATAATACATTTGTTCATTAAATACTCAACCTCAAGTCGGTCAAGACCTTATGTGTCTTAGGAAACACAAATTAAGATATTTATTACTAAAATCCGAGAGCTCTCTGACCCTCCCATGAGACGCACGCTGTACCCATGTACCCACGATCAAAGAATATACGTAGCCGAGCAATGATATCTGTAAATGGTCCATGGACCACAACTAAGGTTGCTTTGCTGTGGAAGAGAGGTGCTAGTGAGGCCAGCAGCGGTGTGCTCAACCTGTGGTCCTGTGTGGGTCTAGCGCCACCAGTGGAAGTGATGGGGACACTATACTGTAAAACAAGACCGTCCTTCAGATGAGCGTTAAACCAAGGTCCTGCCTCTCTGTGGTCAGTAACATAAAAATCCCAGGGATGTCTTTTCGAAAAGTGTAGAGGTGTGACCTCGGCATCCTGGCTAGAAATTTGTACCATGGGCCTCTGACCATCATGGCCTCCTAACAATCCCCTATATCTGCTGATTGGCTGTCATCCACTCTGTCTTTCCTCTCGACCAGTAAGCTGGTGTTGTGGTGGGACGTTCTGGTGCAATATGGCTGCGTCGCATCATCCAGGTGGAAGCTGCACACTGGTGGTGGATGAGGAGATACCCCCTGACAATGTCAAAGCGCTTGAGTGCCTAGAAACAGCGCTATATATAATGTAAGGAATATTATATATTATATATTATTATTATATTATCAAGTAGTTCAACTGTTAATTTTATAAAGATACGAGAATACTTTTGAGGCTGACAAAGAAAACAAAAATAACGACTTTATTCACACAATTTGTTCGCCTCTGCGTCACTCTTGCGCCATTTTGGAGATTGTATCACTGTGATATGTGTTGACTTTGTAAAACAATGTCCGCCGCGTGATTGCTGCTGACAAAGAACAGCATACATTGTTTACATTCAGATCAAAAGACATGCGCAATAAGTAGGTGATTGCTCTCCAACATGGTGCCAGGGTGACGCGGAGAAGACAAATTGGTGACACTAAAATCGGTATTTGTTTTCTTTGCACACATACAAAAAGTATTTCGTAGTTTTGTATAATTTCGGTAGTGCCTTGCTGTCTATGGGAGGGGCGAGAGCGTCTCAGAGCATTTGTAAACATATCTCAACATACAAAAATTGTGATCTGAAGAAGAAACGAAGGTCTTACGGGTTTGGAACCACAAGAGGGGGTGTAATTAATGAACGACAATTTACATTTTGGGAGAACTTATCCCTTTAAATAGACTGACACAACCCAATTTGTGAAAATATTTAGGTATGTATATTAGTTTAAATGTTACTAATGATTTGTGGTTTTAAAAAGTGTAACCTTTTTATTTTTTTTTATTTTAATTCTTTCCCTTTGAAACAATCTGTACCTGCTATTGGTTAATGGATTGATTTGAGTGGCAGTTAATTGCCAGACATTTAATTGCGACCCTAAATTGATCTTGATATTACTGTTGTCGGTTCTGATGCAGCGACATCACCATCACGTTGGTGTCTCACTTCCCGAGATGGTCAGTCTGTGTCGTGAGGCTCGCTGCTGTCTTGGCCAAAATGGAGGGGTAATCGGTGTGAGGTATGACAGACTTTTGTTTGAAGGTGTAATTTGTTTAAGTGCCATAAAATATACCACTTGAGGAGGGAGTACACATTTTAAGATTCAAAATAGCTGTATTGATAATAGTTAAAATGAATGAACCTAGATGAATGTAAATAGTTAAGAATGAAACAGTTTTGTCTATTATGTAAATTGCATGTTCGGAAAGAAACTTCTCCAAAAATTGGCGGACAGTTTTACCGAATTTTGCTCCGAGAAAATGTAATTATAAAATCACCTGTAAGCAATTATGTATACTTATTGAAATAAACCCTACGACGATTTCAAATTTAATCGCTAGACTCTGACCCGTCTATGTTGTCTTCTGTAGGTCGATCAACGATGGAGCACACATCCGGCCTCTGGAGCGCGGGGAAGCCATTGAAACAAGCGTTAATGAAAAACAAATCATATCATCCACTGTCGAGGGCGGTTGGCCTCCGTTGGAGTCGGGGGAGAGATTCTTGCCCGGATTATGGAGGGTATATTTTTCTTATATCTATAACAGCTCGTTCTTATTATTTTATTTATCAATCACCATTGCAAAAAATGTAGTTGATGGCACACTAGCACCACAATTTGCGTATTCTGCAACGTAGTAGTGTACCAGCTTTATTTTTAGTATGAAACAACCAACTCAAACAACCAATATGGCTGTGATGTTTATTGCATGGACCCTCATTATGTTGGATGATTAATTTTATTATGTAAATACTATTTCCTAAAAATTCAGGGAAGTGTTGTGTCTTAGTTTCCACAATACCCAGCGTTGTTGTTCTCCGCAGTACATGGATTTAGGATTTCTTATTATCTAGAATTTTTCATTTCAATGGTCTCACCGCTTTCAAATTACATCTCGCCCGCCTCCTGCGGTCCGAGTACAAGGTGTAGATATTCCAAGTGCCGTACGCCAAGATCTTGGCGGCGATAATAGCGTACCACAAATCAAGGAAATCATCTTCGCCGGTCAAAAAGAGATGAAGCTTAAAATAATGCAGTTCCCTCGCCAGGGTACACGTTTTAAGATGAAATACTACTGGTCTCTCCCGTTCAGCATCAATGTTTTTGGGAAAATAGGATGTCCTCTTTTCATCTTCTACAGGTCTTTCTTTTACATGGCCCTTCCTCCATTCAAATTGTCTCATGTTGACTCTAAAATGACGTCGCTTGTCATGACGGTAATGTTATTATGGCTGTCAAACAACAGGACCATGTGTATTAAGCGGTAAATCTACTGTAAGATAAGCTAGAATAAACCTTTATATCCAAAGGATTGTAAGAATGGTTGGTGATTTCTTCATCTCGTTACATTTTTGCCAGTATTTAGATTTCAAGCGTTAGCCATTTAAGAGAGCTTTGTAAGATTGTAACACCAAAATTTCTATAAAATGTATTTTATTTGGTACAGTTTTTTTCTTAAGTTATATTTTGCTACTTGCAAGTAATACACCCCAGTAATTATGATAATAAAAAACATTTAGTCCATGGATGAATTTTCTACTCTTTTGATTGACCGTTGAAAAACTTTTCAGATATTTTTGTTTTGTGTAAATATAAGTAAATTGATAAATTGGTTATAAATGATTGACAGTTTAAGGTTGTTATAGTTTATTTGGTTTAAAAGTTAATGATCTATTTACTCAAATATAATTTAGAACTTTTAAAGTGTAAGCCATATCCCACATCGATTTTTCATAATACAGAATATTTTTTTTATAAAAAAAGTAAACAGTATTTTTAAAACGCAAAAAGTAGAAAATAAATGATAAGGACCACTGCCACTTCCTTTTTTTTTAAACAACAAAAAGAGAAAATGTGAAATTTGATGAATGAATGAACCTACTGTATGTGCGATTTAACGAAACGGAACAAATCTGACAAAAGAGATATTCATAAATACATTACACTTCGTCCGTATCTTTTTAAATGTTAGATTCTGCTGATTTAAGTGTTTTGAATGAACGTGCCCAGATTTAGAGAGGGCGGGGATTTGTGTAATGGGCGTGGCTTGTTTCTATGGGGTGTTGTCATTTCCGCTCATCCCACACTGATCGTCCCTCTCATCTGTCCTGCTCTGTGTGAATCCTACACATAAACAACATTACAGCTATTTTACACTTGCGCTTTCTCAAGCAAAAACGGGTCTCTTCTGAAACACAAGGCATTTCAAAATGTACGTTTATAATTTGACCAAAGTTCACCGAAAAGCCCCATAAACTACCCATTGTTTAATTACCCGATTCCTCAATCATCCTGTTGCTTGAAACGAGAACGAAAACAATCTGAAGGGTCCCTCGGGTAACGAGGAGGACAGGGGCGAGGACCTAAAGAATCCCGGAGACTTCTAAAGTATTTTGCAACGAGGGGGTTTAGGGGTAAATATAGAAATCCGTTTTTTTTATTCGACATATATTTAAGCGTGCGATGGTATATTACGCGGTGGTATTTTAGTTGATTATTACGGTGGCAGCAGCTATAAATGTATGCGCGTGCTGCTGCCTCATCTATGGATTCACATTATCAGTAAACTAATATCATCAGTATCGATTAGGGAATGCGGCTTTGACGTAGATTATGAGTCAGGTTTATATTGTTATTGGGTGAGACTGTGCTGTGTGCTGGGCTGGCTTGGGAAAAAACCCTTAGGTGTCCTTCACATGAGTCATTTTTCATGTTCACGAACGTGAATGTTGTCACGGTGATTTCATCAACACAATCTCTTACTTGGAATGCGTTTTCACCACTCTCTCCTTTCCTAAACTAGGAAGTAGCTACTAGTCGTGTGTAATTTTCTTTCGTCTTTAGCTTACTTGCAGGTGAAGTGTTTTGTGCCCCATAAAAGGCTAAAGAGAAGCGGTTTTCGACATTCAGGCGCTACCCCTGAAAGAGGAACCGTTGGCCCACATGGCAGAATGGGAGAATGGGCCAAAATGGTTAAATGTAAAACGGGTTCTCAACCCAAAAACCATTTTTACTGTTTGTTACAAATACAAACAGAATACTGTGCATAACAAAGAATATATATGCATCTATAATATTACAAACAAAAATTATAGAAAAGCCCTCTTGTGTTGGGTGCGTGTTTTTTAGGGGTGTTGCTAGGCTTTGTGAGGGGTATGACTAACTAAATGCTCCCCCGCCCTTAAGTAAAAACCACCTATGGTCGTTTATGGATTATTCTCGTGCAAACTATTCCGGGTTTTTTTTAAAAGTGCTTGCGATGCCGTTTTTATAGAGTGTTTTGTGGTGGTTATTAGGGTGGTTGCTATAGTACACAGGGTTGTCCCGGGACTCCTCCGGCGTCGCCGCACGAGTTATAGTTTCAAACCCTAATTAAAAACAAAAAAAACCTGATTCCAGCTAATCAAGATTCTTACTTAGGCATACTCTTAAAAAAACTCTTCAGGAAGGTGTATTAGGCACGTTGGAGCTGAAATATGACAGGCGACCAGCCCTTCCAGGACGAGTTGGGGGGGGGGGGGGACACCTCGTACTAGGCTGTACCGAGTTTGTTTTCAGGAGAATTAGGGCTTATTTACACAGTATTTAATAATAACTAGTTATATTGCTTATTAAAAGTTACTGAACCACTTTACTGGTAAATACAAACATGTTTGCTGTTTCAAAACAGCAACAATGTTAGGGATGGTTTACCAGGGTAAACGCACCAATGTCAGGCATCCATTTCAACATACTGGTAAAATTCTGTGACAACCATATGTCACAGGTGAATAAACCAGAAGAAAAAAGATCCGCTTAAATGGCTGTGCCTTCACAGTGTTGTGTTTGTAACAATGGAAGGGTATACACAGTCAACCATTTTTCATGGTTTTCATTTTTCGTGTGTCAAACATTTCTATGGTAGCCACTTTTGGCCCAGAGCATCTTTTTTTTTTTCAAAACTGGAAACCCTAAACAGTACGGAGGTAGGTAAAGTAAATATGTCATCGTGCGTTCAGAATGTTCTATGATGGGCCCCAGAGTAGAGTTGCCCATCTTTCCAGGCGCCATTTGAAACATGTACATGATCCTACCGGTTATATTCAATTCTGCGTTCACGCACAGGAATCATTTTGGTAATGTACGTGGTAATGTTGATAATTTCCCTTACTGGTAAATTGTCAAAAAAAGGAAATTTACCAGAAATTCTTGAAAAAGTCCTGTTTCACACATGATCTCGTAAAGGAAAAATTTTACCAGTGTGTAAAGACTTATGTGTTGGTTGAAATGTGAAAGGGGGCTTTTGTTAAGCAGTTGCAAGGGGTTGTTTTGGTTAGTTTAACCAAGAAGGTTACTTAACAGTTGCCTTGTCACTTTAAGAACAGGGCCCCTTCAATAAATTCTCAAAGCGGGATTATGAAAACTAGCTTTGACGGAGGCAGCCATTTTGTCTTAAGCTAAATAGTCCTGGTTTTGTCTTAGAGAGTAACTCAATATTTGAAAAAACTCTCATGTGACATTTACCTACTTTTGGTGTGAAATCTCAGTTTACCATATTTGAGTTTCCATAGAAACCAATATCCTGGGGTATTGTCAGTGCAGCTGAAAGCAGCAAATGTTGTTTTCAAGGCGCCGTGGCCATCCAGCATTGCTAGAAAAACCAAGCTGCGTTTGACGGTTTGCTGGGAAACAGGTTTGGTTTTGATGGTCCAACAAACTGGAACAGCACTGAATCAATGGATCTCAGTGTGGTAGCTTGTGTTTAGTCTAAAAATGGTCATTCATATTCAGTCTAGAGTACCATCTTGAGATTCTCAGCAGGTACAAAATGCACATTTCAGTTGCTTGAACACAAAATATTTATGTTCTTCTTTGTCGTTATGTGATGATGGATATACAGTTACCTCGTTGTTTACGTTGATGCTTAGCTCAGCGTTTTTCCCAATTCCAGTCCTCGAGCCCATGGTTGATACCAAACTCATATGGTGATTTACGACACACAATCCAAAACCTCCTGAAACTTAGGCCCTGTTTACACTAGTGTGTTTTCATTTTAAAGTGCTGATCCTCATCTACACAGGTGTTTCACTGCGTTTCAGAAGCAATCTCTGTCCATACTACAGAACCTTGCATGTCACATGACCATTCATGCACACTGGGCATGTGTGTAAAAAATGTAAACAGGAGGTTGGTTGCTAGTCACTGGTAGGTACTACAATGGGCATGATGTTATTGTTTACATGATCGTCAAGGATACACAGGGGGCAAATGTGGGCAGCCACGTCATCTTTTTCAAAAGTCTCTGTGTTGGTCTGTTTACACTGAAATGCAACCCAAAAAACAGAGTTTTCAAAATAAAACAGGGTCTGTAGCATTTTCGAAAGACTATGTTTTCAAGGGTCAAAAATGCCAGAGTAGTGTAAATGACCGGCGTAACCATAGGGATAGTTATTGCGTTTAATACAAAAACACACTAGTGTAAATGTAGCCATAAGCTTCATTCAGACTGTCAGCCCAAATCCGATTTTTGTGCAAATCTGATTGAAATCTGATCATGTTTAGATGGTCTGAAAGGCAACAAACAACATGAAATGCCTCATTCAGACTGTCAGCTCGAATCCTATTCAAATCGCTTTCCTGGAAATCTGTTTCAGTCTGACCGGTCAAATTGGATCAAGTGGAGCTTTTCTATGCTCTCAGGCCACGTAAAAAAAACACATTAGATGTTTTGTAGTAGAAAACATGCTTGTGTTGTTGCGAAGTGCAAAGTCAAGCAGAAAAAAAAAAAAAAATATACTGCTAGTATACGGTACTCTTGAGTTTTGAAACCAATGGAGATGGCAGCACAGAATAAAGTCGCACATTCCAGCTTCCTGTGTTTCTGCCAATGCCTCATCAGACGAAATATAATATAAATATAATACTGCGTGACGACAACATGTTGTCATGTCGTAAGACATGTGTTTTGCAAATTTATTGCTGTTGTTGTTGTTTTAAGCATAGGCATAACAATGCAGTGGCATTACCATAGAAACCAACACACATTCCATAAAGCAAAAGAGCGCTTCTGGACACGCAAATCGGACATGAATAGTTGAGATACATTGTTTGGACAGTCAGTCGTCTAGATTGGATTCCAATTGGATATGCACAAAATTGGATTTAAGGCCCCAATATACTTTGGGGGGCAAAAAGTTGGTGGAAAAGGCTGAGCGACGGTATACTGTTTCTGAACTTTACAACACCCCCGCGCTGCTGGTGTAGATTAATGTAAACGTATCGCGACGCTCGCGCGTATCCCCTAAAACAAAACAAACAATGAAATGAAGAATTTAGGCAATATAGGTCTGAGACGGGCCCCAATGGTCATCCGAATATTATAGACAAAAGAATAATGATTAGCAGCAGTTCAGAGTCAAGTATCATGTTTGCAATACAAAAGAAACATTCAATTTCAATAATCAGTCCTTTATGGGAAAAGTGTGAATGGGCTCATATTATGCAAACTTTAGCATGATGTGGGAAAAAAAATATTGGAGTCAGTTTGTTACTTTATTTTATGTGTTCATTTATTTTATTAAACTGGATAAACTTTTTATATTTTATTTGGTGTCATGATTTACTTTTGATTTTTTTTGATAAAAACAAAGGTTTATTATTGTATATTCGTTTAGCACTTTCATTTATTGTATACCCTTTAAATTTGCTTGTTGTGAGAAGAACAACGGAGGAAGCAGCAGTATTGTTGTGTCATTTATTTGAAATACATGTATTTGGTACTTGCTACCTTATATCTTACTCTTTCCTTTCTTTTCATGGCTTTGAAAAAACTTGTCTCGGATGTTTCTCTACGTTGCTTTTTGCATAAACCGTTTGCGTCAACACCAAGTTTTGTTGCAATTTCTTTCTAGGAATTAAATACTTTCTCTGAATCTTTAAAGTGTCTCCGTGAGCAATCTTACAGGTGTGGATATATTTGTGTGCCAGCTCAGCTATTCGACACTCCAGTGTGTCCATGTTGCTAGTGACTAGCTGATGTTGTTCTCCAGTCAGATCTATTTGGAAATGAGAAACGAACAAGAAAAAAAAAATGCATGTCAAAGAAGGTGGAGTTTCAGAACTCACCCACTGAATGTGGTAACCACCACGGACCAATGGAAGCTCAAAGGTGTTTAGGAGCCAAAACCAACTCCCCCCGAAAGTTCGCTTTGGTGAGCTGTTAAGAACTGCCGAAACGAACCTCAAAAGGAACTTTTTTTCGGCCTGATTTTAGTTCGAAATTACGTTATATCAGTTCATTCTTTGATTTAGTTTGAAGTATATCGGGGCCTTTAGGCTGATAGTCTGAATAAGGCTTTAGTTAACATACTAGAGTTTCCATAATAAATGTTCTTAACGGTTGTGAAAGCAGCTAATTTTGTTTTCAAGGTTGGACCCCAACAAATCTTCCTTGGTCAAACAGTTCACTAGAAAAACCAAGCCAGCTGAAGTTCTTCTGCTGGGAAACAACATAAGTTTGAAGGCTCAGGAACTAAAAAAAAGCACCAAATCAATGGATTTGCATGGCAATTCATAAAGTGGTCTTTTCAGCAAAAATTGGTTGATTGTTTGTAGTATTAGTACAAGCATCATCTTGACATTCTCAGCAGGAACAAAATGCATGTTATGTTTATGTTCTTCTTTGTTGTAGATGATGGATACTGTTACCCTAAACGTTGGTGGCCATTTGTACACCACGTCGCTCTCCACCCTCCAGCGTTATCCAGACTCTATGTTGGGCGCCATGTTTCGTGGTGATTTTCCCACCGCACGAGATGCCCAGGGCAACTATTTCATAGATCGAGACGGTCCTCTATTCCGCTACATCTTAAACTTTTTACGAACCTCGAAACTGACGCTACCATGTGACTTCAAAGAAACAGAGCTCCTTCGAAAGGAAGCAGACTTCTATCAGATCGAGCCTTTGATCCAGTGTTTAGGAGACACCAAACCCCTTTATCCATTGGACACTTTTGAGCAAGTGGTAGAACTTTCAAGTACTCGTAAGCTGTCCAAGTACTCAAACCCAGTGGCGGTCATTATCACCCAACTCACTATCACCACCAAAGTTCACGCACTACTTGAAGGCATCTCCAACAACTTCACCAGATGGAATAAACACATGATGGACACCAGAGACTTTCAAGTTTCTTTTACCTTTGGACCATGTGATTACCACCAAGAGGTTTCCCTTCGGGTGCATCTGGTGGAGTACATCTCCAAGCAAGGCTTCACGATTCGCAACACACGGGTGCATCACATGAGTGAACGCGCCAATGAGAACACGGTAGAACATCACTGGACATTTTGTAGAGTTGCGCAAAAGGTTGAGGACTGATTGATGCTGCATTTATGTCTGAATATTAAAAATATTTATTGGTAAAATTCAAAGCAATTTGAGCAGTTACGAGTTTAACAAAGATATAAGTGATTTTTAATAGTTGCAAACTTGTAATTAAGGTAATACTGAAATAACCTGAACACACCACATCTCCACTGCAGATCCTGTTTGAGGTAGCCAGTAATGAACACAATGAAAATGTTTTCTGTTGTATTTTGGCGAACTTGTCCTATCATGTTTTATGCATCTTCTCACCCACTACAGATGTTTATAGACAAAAGGAACCTGAAAAATTTATAGAACTCTACTATATACCTCATATACCTGGAAAAAGTGACCCAAAATTGTTTCTTAATTGTCAAATCTATATATGCAACGTGAATCTGCATATATCTGAAATTTTAATATGTAATGCATCAGTGTTAAATATACAGTATTCAGTTGTGTTTATAGTATTTCTGCAGATATTTTGTCCTGTGATTAAGTCCTTCAACTGTAAATGGTTTGCATGATTCTGTGGTATCTGCACTATTGTTGTTTCAGTAATATTTCCCCTTTGAAATATGTGAAAATTATTTAATTCGCATGATGGTCAATATGTTTTGTTGCCCAAAGCTTTGAGCAAAACAATACCTCCTATTGACCAGCTTCTAGGACCAGACGACCAAATTTTGGAGTTAATGTCCCATTTAAAATGAATTTTATTCTCAAAATGCATGTAAGACTCAGGTTAGCATCTTTGAAGCTGAGAACATCCATTAAAATTTTGTTCATTGATGTGTGTAATGTTGAACCTATACATTAAAAACAAGAGTTTGATCATACTTTGTTTTTGTTTGGTTGTAGATGCCTTTGAATAACATTTGATTGGAAGAACACTTAGTTTTATTAATGGAATTAATTCAAATTATTATTCTAATGGAATACTTTGTTACTTTTGGTGCCTACTCTTTCAAATGCAATAAATTTAATAAATAACTGGATTATCTAAATATATTTATTTTTGCTTATATATTTTTTGTGGGGGAGGGGGTCACTTAAACCATCTTTTGCATTGAGATTGACATAAAAACCTTATGCAAGATGTTGAAAATGGCAGATCTAATATATGTATCATTTTTAGTGTATTAGTCACAATCTTGAATTTACAAAAATCTATAAACATGCTTCTCTTTTTGTGAATATGGCATTTAAAGCAGCAGTGTGTATTTCTGTGCCACTAGTGATGCCAAATGAAATTTCAGTCCGTTTGTTTGAGTGGTGTTGCATAGCAACAATAACTCAACCAATGGTGTAAGTTCAGAGTGAAGGGGCGGTCACACTGCACTTTTCATTCCATTGACTTCCATTCATACGCATGTCGGAAACACAAGCTCATGCAAAAAATTTCTCATTTCGCTGCATTCCAAAGTTCAAGTTTGGTGAACTCTGACCTGCGAATTCGCATCACGTGAAGATGTGTGACCAGTAGAAGATCGATACGTCACTGCGTGACCTCTCTGTACAGAAATACTGCAGTTTTAGCATTTAAAAATACCAACAGTATCAGCAGTTAAACGAATTGTGGTAACTAACCACTAAAGAAGCTGGTAACTGGTAACTCATTAGCCATGTTTCCCCTGATTTTTCATTAATCATAAAAAAAACTTTGTACAATGGCCATTAGTATCAAGATTCACCAATACTAGATTAACTAGCATGGCCTATTTTGACTGACAGCTATAGCGTCTATCTGTTAGCTAGCATTGTGGTTTTATTGATAATTTACTCAGGATATGTGGTGCTGCCACAAATCTAAAAGTGATGTCTATTGGTAATGTTAGTGTGTGTGCAGGTGTGCTAGTTCTATTTTGGTGTTGTCTAATATATTGTGCCTATGTTGTAGCAGTTTGTTTTTCTGAAGAAAAGGTAAGTGGTGTTTACTCATGTAAAAGTCACCGGTATTATGCTAGGATGGTTGCCATGGAGTTGCAACGTAGTTGTTTTTAGCACATTACTGTGCAGTTGCTAGGGTGCTCTGTGTGGTTGCTAGGTGGTTGCTCACGATCCTCAGTAAAAAAAAAAATAGCCTACCACCAAGTCTCTATGATATCTTTGTCTCTAGATAAATCTTGAGATCCCCCTTCAATACAAATCTTTGTTTTGTTTTTGTTTGTTTGTCCATCTTTGGCCAATCTGGTCTTTATTAAGAAAACTGACAGGACACCTCAACAAACGACATGATTAGAATAATCCAATTACTGGATGTTGCGCACCACACCAGTGATGCCTTTCTGCCATTCCTGGGCCAGCTTAGCTGACTAAGGTTTAGCTGGTTAGCATGGTAGCATCAGCAACTACACCAGCTGCCTGCAATAAGAGCAAAGAGAGCTAATGCTAAGGTGCTAATGCTTCTTTAGAGATACAGTATCATGTTCATTACAATTCAGCAAATACTATAATAACCAATGTTTAAAAAAGTGTTTCGTTTTTGTTCATTTTGTGTATATTATTTAAGCTTTCTTCATTGCGGAACATGTCCTAATTTCTGTGTTGACTGGCATTGACCCATCCACCAAATCATAAAATGGCCGCCATCAGAAGAACTGAGAGGATGTCCCTCCAAAGTGGAAAAATTTAAGAGACAGTGCTTTATAGCCATTAGAATCTTCTATCTAATAAAGCCAGAGTTAGCAACAGTATTGCATAAGCTAGAAAAACTTCAGTTGACTAGTACCACACTACTTGGCGTGTCAGATGTGACCAGTATAAATATCATGTCAAGAAAATACTACACTCAAATACTTCATTCTAAGATATTATTCTGAACATATTATCTGATAAATATTTGCGTAAGGAAACAACATGCTGTCATAAGCATTGCGGTTCATCAAAAAAAAAACACTTAGCAACCAAACTGTTGGGGATAAACAATGCAAAGGTAGTATGACGTGCACGTCTACAATTATCAATATGGAGGATATTTTGTTGTGCTTTATTTAGAAATCTATACCAATATTGGCCGAAGAGGTTGTTATTAGGAAGTTTGATGAATTATATTTGCCATTCAATGTTCATCATCTTGCTGAAAGCCGCCATGTTAACGTGTCGTCATACAGCCACATGTAAAAACCGTGCTTGGAAGTCCAACTTCTAGTGGTGTTCTTTTGTATTTTCAAGTACATAGTTGTAAATTCCAGCATTCCTATCATTATTGTTGAGAGTACTTCAATCCCATTTGTGGGGGTTGGGCTCCTGCTCGCCCATCCCCCACTGCCAAACTACAAATCCTGTAGGAATATAATCACCCTTTCGTGATTATTTTTTATTAAATATATATTTTATACATATGTATATCAGGTTATGTGTGAACTTTCGTGACTATATTAATAATAATAAAACTAAAAATAAATGTTTAATAATTTAATGATCAGTGGTCTGTTTTTTTCCTTTTATGTTACATACATATTTCTGCACCATTGTCCACAACAACATGAAAATCATCTTTTGCACTTAAACAATTTTTAACCTTAGCTAGCTATTTTCGCGATAGCTCCGCCCCTTCTTCTGTCAGCCACTCCGAAACGCTCGCCTCTGAAGCTTTGAGAGCCATTTTTGTTTTCATGACAGAGAGCTCGGCAGCTCTCATTTCAATGCTCTCACAAGGGACTCGGTAAAAAGGTAAGACATTTTTTAAAATATATATGTATTTATTTGTAGGAGGGAAGCGCGGTCTTACAGCAGTGTGATATTTACTTAAAGCAGGTTCGCCATAAAGACTCGTATATGGCTTATACTCAACTACATTTTAGCCTGGCTTTTTGCGTATTAGTTTTTTCTCAAGTAGACACCCAAAGTGGGGCTGAAAAACGTCTGTTGTTTTTGAAACGTTTTTATCCGATCCATTTGCGAGGCAATATTCAACCGGTAAGTATCAGACGAATGTTTATCTTCCTTTTCGCCAGCTGAACGTTCCTCTATTGTATTGTTTCATCGCCATTTGAAATGTTATTGAATGTAATTCTAAATTATTGCCGTTGACTGCTACAAACCTGTGGTTTCGCAGTACCACTTCGCCTCTTGCATATCATTCGATCTGCTTTAACGCTTTGGTTGCTAAGGAAGATTAATTTAGCGTGTAAAGACCGGATCTGTGTATTTTTCGTATGCGCTCGCTGACGTCAAACCTCGTGAAGTATCGCAGTTTAGGGGCGCCGGGCGAGCTAGCTACTAGGAAAACGTGTCTGTATTCATGTATGTGTTGTGAATTTAAATACAGACATAGATTTAAAAGTATAGATTTCATTACACACACACACACAAAAACAACAACCTTGAAACAAAAGGCATGCCTATTTTTCAGTTTAATTGTGTAAAATTGTTATAATTTGCCTGGTTTGTTTTGATTTAGGGAAATTACTTTTTCAACTAAATAAAATCAGATTTGAATATGAACTACAAGTTTACAATAATTTGTGTTTTAGACGCGCAATTAGCTTAATTAGTGACCAGTCATAGCAATATCACATTTGAGGAATTTTAAACTGTGATGCCGTAAATATTCGCTATAGTGACTTTTTGGCTGTTAAAAACATTTCGCACCGCATAATGCTAGATGTTTTGAAAAGCAACTTGGCAGCTCAGAGTCATTTTTAAAAGACAAAGGACTGATCTAATGAATTTGGAGGTTGGGTAAAAATATACTGTTTACATAACTTAGAATGGCAGTTAAAGTCGGCAAGAAGTGAAAATTCATATAAATTTACCTGTAGTTTTCATAAATTATTTACTTTCTGATTGAAATTAATCTTGTTGGAAAGAATTCAATGAATGTTCTGTTTTTTTTTACTTTTTTTATTCCAATTCGATAGATTAGACTTCTCAAGACTTTACGATAAACTTCTTAGTTTAGTGCAATAAACCACACCCCTTTCTTACAATTGACTGCGAACTCTGAATCACACCTGCTTTCATCCAGTCAACAATAGATACAACCGCATCCCTATCCAACATTTTTTTTTTCTTTTTCAGAAAAGAATTTGTTCAAATGTGCATCGCTATATTAAAAATCTGTCGCTACTTCCGTTAAATCGCAATTATAAAAATCCTTTCAACTCGCTTGTTGCACTCCAGTTTTTATAATGCAGGAGTGCATCGACTGTAAACGTCTCTTAACATCTGATTTATTTTCTAAAAACAACATTTTCTACATGTTACAGATAATAATACACTCTTAAAATTACGAAAACACACATCAGTTAGATCTCTTGGCAATGTAAATGCATAGGAAATGTTAAATCCCAGTAAGTACGTGTATATATATTCAATACTAACATTCGTTCATAACGAATACATGTCTCCGCGACTTGTGGATTTCAGTAGTCAAATGTACGTTTAATAATTCTATTAAGTAAGTTGTGTTTGTGCTCTACATTCACAAACACAGTGGATTCATGTACGTTTTAAGGCAAGAAAAATACTTAAAAAGACATTAATGTCTGGCCAAAAACATTGTGAGAGTTCTGTTGCTGTTGTTTGTGGCAATTAAAAAAATCTCTTTACAAAAGGTACAATAAATTTGCCAATTTTTTTTTGTTTTTCCCAGTAACTAGCAACTTTCAACTTGCTCATCTTATTTCTTTTAAAACAGTTGTCAGACGAGGAAACTGACAGTAAAAGATTGTTAGCGCTGTAGTACCCGTAGTGGTATTGATGGAAAAGCAATGTGTATTTGCAAAATGCATGAACTAGCTTTCATAGATAGAAGTGCTTGCATGCTTTGTACTTTCCTGCAGCATTTAGTTCCAACACTAATCAAAAACAGCTGGCTCTTATGTTCCGCTAATTCTGAAGACTTTGATTAGCATTTTCAGGTGTGCTTGATTAGAGTTTGAGCAAACCCCATAGGATAGTGGTCCTCAGGACTGGAGTTCAATAGCCCTGATTTCACCACAAACAAAATTGTAATATATATTAGGCACAATGCATTACAAAGGAACTATTCATACCGAGGATAAACATTCTGTTGATGATAGAGTACAGTATGATTTTTTGCAAATTGACAAAAAACCTCAATGACCAGTAATTTCTAGTTATTGATTCATTCTCTTGCCTCGATAGTTCTAGTCTGCATGTCTGTTCAATATGTGCATTTACTTTTGGAAAATTACATTTTACAGTGATAGGTTATCTACAATACTTTAAAACATTCAGTACCCTAAACAAATAGCAAAGGATACACATTAAGCTATCTTGCAATCTGATTTTTCACCAGTTTTCAGTTGTGAGCTTCATTTACATTTGAAAATCGAATGGAGTGGGAGCAAACGACCAAGTCTTTTAGCTAGTGTACTTCATTGGTTGTTTACACCTCGTATTAACATTCATTTCTTTTTCTGTTGGATGGGGCTACACAAGTTCCAAAATGTTTTGCGATCTGGACAAAACATGTCAGAAACACAATTTACATAAACTTTTGATACTTTAAGTGGTTAAACAAGACACTTTTGTGACAGTGGCTGAACACTTGCGAGTGGTTCCATTCGCACCAGGTGCAAACATTTGCATACTGACAATCCAATGTTTTTTTTTGTTGTTGTTTTTACAGGAAAAAATCAGTTGTGCGAAGAAAACAGGCCAACTGAAGTTATATGAGCTTATTCCTGATTCTTGAGCCACTGCTGATATGGAAATCTAGCATTTTAGTGACAGCCATTTTGTCAGTTGTCATTGATTGGATTGCTGTTATCTTTGCAATATAGGGTTTTTGGGAAGGCTTTTTTGCAGAAGATCAAGGCATAAATTTGTGCATTTCTTTTGGTATTTGCAGTAATATATTCAGTACTTATTCACAGAGCTCACCCACAGACTTTATCTCTCAAAATGCATCAAATGCTTGATCTGTGTTGCTGTATTTTTTGTAGACCTATTTCACTATCTTCTCCATATTCTCTGGTTCCAGACCAGCTACAGAAAATGAGCAAGGAACATTTACATTATCAAATGTTCCTTGTGTGTTTTTAGTTGTTTGCAACGGATCACACCGGCGCCTCCATGTACGCTTCCACTCTCCACACAAATGATTGGATATAGGCTACACCTAATAGCACGTTTAAACTGACATTGTGATATGCTTGAAGATTTTATTTTAGGCAAATTGTAATGATTTGAGAACATAGGCTATGATCAACTCACTGTCTTCAGCTAGGGCTGGGCGATATATCTAACGATATGATCATGCGCATCTAGTCAGTAAAGCCGGTTCCCTGATTAGCGCTAAATCGCCATCACCTGCTTTCAAATGGAGAGGCATTTAATACACAGAGCCGTAGATCACTGACAAGCTACGCTATATCGCGTTCATTATCGCAGATGTATCGCCTTCGATAATCAACGCGATATTGCGTAGCTTGTCAGTGATCTATGGCTCTGTCTATTAAATGGCGCTCCATTTGAAAGCAGGTGATGGCGATTTAGCGCTAATCAGGGAACCGCTTTACTGACTAGATGCGCATGATCATATCGTTAGATATATCGCCCAGCCCCATCTTCAGCTGGCCGCTTGGTTGTTACTTTAACCTGTTAACCCGCGCCTGGATGCCAGCGCACTGAGTGCTTTGTTTACATGTGTCAATGTTTACAAATAGATTAAATGAAACGGGACAAAATTAATCTTTACAAACTATATATCTTTCTCTAAGCCTCAAGCGTCAATGACAGATCGCTGTTTTTCAAAGGAAAGCTTATAAGGAATGTATTTGTTAAATTTGTGTAAGCAGAACACATCAAAACATGCGTAATAGTGAGTCATAAACACATCCACAGCTGTAAATCCAGGTTTAGTTAGAAAGGTATGGGTCCACTTAACGACATCTCATAGAGCACGTTTAGTCCAACGAAGCAATAGTTTTTACGTCTCATTTCTTTGTGGACAGTATTGTTTGTATCCGTTATGGAATAACCTACGCTCAAAAAAACTGCGTCTTGGTAGTAAAAAAACAGCATGTTTTTTTTTTAGTATACAGTGTCACAAACAGAATGAGACCATCCACTAAAAAAAAAAAAAAAAAGTCAAAGATAAGCGGAATATTGTTTATTTGAATTCTGTTGCTCTCTCGTGATGGTCATCTGATGGGGGCGTAACTTGGCGATCGGCTTTTTGCACAAATCTTTTTTTTTTCTTCAACATTTTTCATATGTGTGTGTGTTTTTATGGGGAATGTGGCTGTATCTGCATGATTACCATCTGTTTGAGCACACTTCAGCGTGTGATTACTGTGTAATCACAGCTATCAGTGTGAATGCGGTCTATATGAATAGAGTGTGATTATTGACTATATGGCGCATCTGTATGATTACCATCTGTATTAAGGCCATCAGCTTACTGACTGTTTGAGCATCTTTCAGGGGAAAATGTATTTCTAACAATCTCAGGATGTACTGTAATTGGCATACATAGGTAAATCTTTTTTTCTTATTTCTTTTTATTACTCAAATTATTCTTATTGTATTTTATCTAGTGCTCAAATAAATCACTTAAACGATGTCTTAAGATTCTGTCTATTGTTTTATGATTGAAAAACTATGCAGTGGTATGTTTAATGACTAAAATAGTTTGTAGAATCCTTCAATACATGTGGTAAATATTTTTCCTAGACATAATCTCAGAAAAATGGTTGCAGGAATCACGTTTTTCATGGTATCTTCTTCAAATTTTAAATAGAAACTCATGAGACATGACTTCCAACCCATTACTTTTCTGGATTGCTCCAGGACTGATTTCATGTATTTTTATAAGGGAAAAAAAAAATCAGTGTGGTACAATTTTTTTTTTCAAGGCACTTCAGTGTCTATTAATTTTTATCTTTTTGAGCATCAACTCTGGATGATGGATGGTAAAGCCCTAAGGGTCTTCTTTCCAAAGACACCAAAATTGTGTGTGTAGCACACTGTTGTCAAGAACTGTTACCGTTTTACGTTAGGTAGGTCATTTTCAGCTGTGAGTCCCAAAATGGGGGGTGCAGGTTAACAGGTAAAAAAAAAAAAAAATATTTACAAAGAAAAAATGTTCCAAACATATTTCTAAATTAACTTTATAAGGGAAACAAAAGAAATATAACTACTTTACTATCAAAAAACAAAAACTGATCTATTTTAATGGCTGCAACAGCTGTGTAATGGGTAAGAGAGAGAGAGAAAAGACACAGGCTCAACAGAATCGTGTGTGATTGGTTATAAGAACAACCTTGTAAAAACGTGTAAAAAGAAATATAATGGAACAAATAAGCCCTAATATAATAAGATGATAATACTAGCCTAATAATAATAATAGTATTGTTATCATCAAAGGCATCAGCGCAGGTGATATCTCTGACTATCATCAATATACAATATTATTTTCTATCACCACAACCCTATAAATGTTCATCTATTGTCTGTAAGTATTCTGTAAGTATATAGTAAGTATTCTAGTCTGAACTTTTTACATTGCAGATTCAGAGCATGGTGGCCGATCGTTGTCATTTGTGGTCATTCTGTGAATTGCATGAATTTAATTGGTTAAGTTGGGAAAGATCTATTAATACCAAGAGCGAAACAGTCCTTTCAGCAATGTGATGGTGACATGTCTATCTTGGTTTTAAAAGATTGGTTGGCTGCAAAGCGAGTATTTGTACTTTAAATATCATAATTGCTCTTCAGTGCCAATGTGTTTTTGTCTGGTCATCCAGTTTGAATGTGTGAACTCCTCAGACAAACAGATCTGATTCTTGAATGAACAAAATCAATGCGAAGGTGTCGATTTTCTTCTTTACTGCTTAATAATTAATTCATCTCTGTGATGTAGGCATTGCGATTGATTTCTAAGAATTTTGTTTAGTATCATGTCCAAAATGCATTCCTCAGCCATTATGATTTGAATCATCAATCATCATGGACTTTATAAATTTACTTGGGAAGCAATGCCGCTTGGGATATTATTTTGTTTTTTTAGTTTGTTTTTTGTGTTGTTTTGTTGTGGTGAGGATAATTTTTTTTTTATGAGGAGGAAAAAAAAAAAAAATTTTTAAATTTTTTTTTTCTGTGTATCTCCGCATGACCGTAGCGCCATTTTGGAGAATATATGCTGAACTCAAACTGTGTATGCTGTTCTCTGTCAGCTGCAACACAAGGAATACGTTTTCTACATGTATTTACACTTTGATTTGTACTAAAACAGCGCATCCGTGCAGCGCGGCTGACACAGAAGAGCGTACGCTGCTTGTGTCCAGTGGATATTCTCCAAAATGCCGCTTGGGTGTTGCGTTGATGAGTGGGGAGAAGAATTGTTGAATAAAGTCATTATTTTTGTTTTCTTCATGTACAAAGTATTCTCATCGCGTCATAACGTTATGGTTGAACCACTGATGGCAGATGAATTATTCTGATGTCTTTCATACTTTTCTGGACCTTGACAGTGTAAGTTACTTGGCAGTCAATGGGACAGTCACAAGCCTCCCGGTTTTCATCCAAAATATCTTAAATTGTTTTCGGAAGACGAACAAAGCTTTTATGGGTTGGGAACAACATTGGGGTAAGTGATTAATGACAAAATTTTCATGTTGGGGTGGAGTATCTCTTTAATAGAGTGCTTCAGTTTACTGGTGATCTTCAGCTCAGTGCACGCAGCTCAAACAGCAGCGCACAACATTAATAACTATGATTGGTAATGGTCGCGTATGTAACATTCTAATGAGAACATTATTATAATAAAACATTATGAATTTTTTGTTTAGTTGCCTTGTTTCAGCGCATTGTTATGGGAAGAGCCAAGAGCGTGTCAAAAACAGGAGTTACACATTCTGACTATAGCACACAATATCTGCTTCATTTTGTACATATACAAGTTGTAATATTATGTTTATGTGGTATATTTTACATTACAATTACATTTAGTCATTTAGCAGACACTTTTATCCAAAGCGACTTACAAATAAGGACAATGGAAGCAATCAAAATCAACAAAAGAGCAATGATATACAAGTGCTATAACAAGTCTCACTTAGCTTAACACCGTACACTTAGCAAGTTTTTTTTTATTATACAGGTCCTTCTCAAAAAATGAGCATATTGTGAAAAAGTTCATTATTTTCCATAATGTAATGATAAAAATTAAACTTTCATATATTTTTGATTCATTGCACACCAACTGAAATATTTCAGGTCTTTTATTGTTTTAATACTTATGATTTTGGCATACAGCTCATGAAAACCCAAAATTCCTATCTCAAAAAATTAGCATATTTCATCCGACCAATAAAAGAACAAAGAAATTTGTCAACCTTCAAATAATTATGTTCAGTTATGCACTCAATACTTGGTCGGGAATCCTTTTGCATAAATGACTGCTTTAATGCGGCGTGGCATGGAGGCAATCAGCCTGTGGCACTGCTGAGGTGTTATGGAGGCCCAGGATGCTTCGATAGCGGCCTTAAGCTCAACCAGAGTGTTGGGTCTTGTGTCTCTCAACTTTCTCTTCACAATATCCCACAGAATTCTCTATGGGTTCCGGTCAGGAGAGGTTGGCAGGCCAACTTGAGCACAGTAATACCAGGTCAGTAAACCATTTACCAGTGGTTTTGGCACTGTGAGCAGGTGCCAGGTCGTGCTGAAAAACAAAATCTTCATCTACATTAAGCTTTTTCAGCAGATGGAAGCATGGAGTGCAAAATCTCCTGATAGCTAGCTGCATTGACCCTGCCCTTGATATAAAACACAGTGGACCAACACCAGCAGCTGACATGGCACCCCAGACCATCACTGACTGTGGGTACTTGACACTGGACTTCAGGCATTTGGCATTTCCTTCTCCCCAGTCTTCCTCCAGACTCTGGCACCTTGATTTCCAGAATGACATGCAAAATTTGCTTTCATCTGAAAAAAGTACTTTGGACCACTGAGCAACAGTCCAGTGCTGCTTCTCTGTAGCCCAGGTCAGGGCGCTTCTGCCGCTGTTTTCTGGTTCAAAAAGCACACGCCTGTGCACGGTGGCTCTGATGTTTCTACTCCAGACTCAGTCCACTGCTTCCGCAGGTCCCCCAAGGTCTAGAATCGGTCCTTCTCCACAATCTTCCTCAGGGTCCGGTCACCTCTTCTCGTTGTGCAGCGTTTTTTTGCCACACTTTTTCCTTCCCACAGACTTCCCACTGAGGTGCCTTGATACAGCACTCTGGGAACAGCCTATTCGTTCAGAAATTTATTTCTGTGTCTTACCCTCTCGCTTGAGGGGTGTCAATGATGGCCTCCTGGACAGCAGTCTGGTCGGCAGTCTTACCTATGATTGCGGTTTTGAGTAATGAACCAGGCTGGGAGTTTTTTAAAAGCCTCAGGAACCTTTTGCAGGTGTTTAGAGTTAATTAGTTGATTCAGATGATTAGGTTAATAACTCGTTTAGAGAACCTTTTCATGATATGCTAATTTTTTGAGATAGGAATTTTGGGTTTTCATGAGCTGTATGCCAAAATCATCAGTATTAAACAACAATAAAGACCTGAAATATTTCAGTTGGTGTGCAATGAATCTAAAATATATGAAAGTTTAATTTTTATCATTACATTATGGAAAATAATGAACTTTTTCACAATATGCTAATTTTTTGAGAAGGACCTGTATAATAAAAATAAAACAGATAGAATAGAAAAAGAATAGAGCAAGCTAGTGTTATAGAGGCCTTTTTGCTTTTGTTAATTGTAGAAGGAATAAAAAGAAAACAAATAGAATACAAAAAGATTAGGAAAGCTAGTGTTTTTTTTTTGTTTGTTTGTTTTAAGAAAAAGTGTAGTTTTTTTTTGAGTAGTGTGATTGTATTAGAGTGTGATATTTTTTTAGGGTATAGTATTGTGGTAGAGATGTGTTTTAGCTGATTCTTTAAGATGGCCACGGACTCACCTGCTGGGATTGAAGTTTGGGCAGGGTCATTCCACCAGGAGGGAACATTTAATTTAAAGTTGTTTTTGTGTGTTTTTGTGATTTTTTGGTATGGCGACGTTCACTTGCAGAACGTAAGTAATGAATTTAAGTAAAGGGGTGCAGAGGACAGTGAGAGACACTGGTGGTTTTGTAGGCAAACATTAACACCTTGCGAGCAGTTATTGGTAGTGAGTTAAAAGTGGTTGTGATGTGCGTTCTTTTTGGCTCATTAAAAATTAATCTTGCTGCCACATTCTGGATTAACTTGTAAAGGTTGTGATAGAACTGGCTGGACAGAACAAGAGCTTGAACAAGGAGTTTTGTGAAGCATGTTCCGAAAGAAAGGGCCTGATCTTCTTAATGTTGAATAAAGCAAATCTGCAGGACCAGGCAGTTTTTAGCAATGTGGTCTGAGAAGTCAGCTGATCATCAATCATAACTCCAAGGTTTCTGGCTGTTTGGGGTTTTTTTTGTTTGTTTTTTGTTTGTTTGTTTGTTGTTTTTTATGATGAAACAATGGGTTTGATGGAACCACAAGCAGTTCTGTCTTGGCAAGGTTGAGCTGAAGGTAATGGACCTTCATCCAGCAAGAAATGTCTGTTAGACAAGCTGAGATGTGAGCAGTAGGGATGTCAATTTTCGATAATTTCCATGATCCATCGTTGTTTAAATTAACGATCGATTAATCGTTAATCTTAATGCTGAAAAATGCGTCTATTGCAGTGGCACGCAGTCACCTGTATGACAGGATGAATTCTAGCTTGAATTAAAGGGGTTTTACGTCTGAATAAAATGCTGGATTATAAAATGAATAGATGTGATTTAAGATCATTTGATAAAATGAAGAGAGCGTGCCATATGTTTGAGATCATTTTACTTTGTTGACTGTTTTCTATCTCGGCACGGAGACCGCTGAACGCGCCTCTTTAAATGGTTTAGTAGTGCTCGTTGTTGTATTTTAAAACACAATTGCAATGATTTTAACTGACATTATGGCATTTAAAATAAAATCATCCCAAATATAGGCCTAACTGTGGCGTGTGGCTGTGCTGTGCAGTCAGAGAACCACTTCCATCGGCGCTGTCGCAGCAAAACACACTCCTCACATCAAACATTTTATTAGAGTATTATGACCAGAACTTAATTTGATCCTGCTTGGTCCTGTTCCGGAAAATGTCAGATTTTAAATTTTTGCATTCCGTAGGCCTATTTGTTTTTTAAAATCCGCCATTTACAGTGCATTAGATCGTGACAGTGCATGCATACAGGACGAGCGAGTACGTTTGGAGGTTATTGCTCACGTCTCATTCAGCACAAATCCAAATGTTTCCACATTCCTGCAATGTATTTGAATGTTAAACTATTATTTATAATTACACACATTCGCATATAGACGGAAAAGATTGTCCCTCTTCACTTGAGAAAAAACGTCTTTAGCATAATAGCCGGAGTAGACCGGTATACTATGGTCTATAAAAACTGACCAGTGTAACTTTTTATTATTTTTTGGTTGACTGTATTTTATTTTTGATAATGAACTGTGATGTAAGTTTGAATTGTTAGAATAACTTGAAACAGCTGAGACATAAAAAAAAATTTTTTTTTGTGAATTTTATAAATATTTTTTTCTTATGTGTTTACTTACATTTGTGCACACTCACAAATAAAAAAACAGAAGATTTGTGCTCTTGTAAAATAAGCAAACAAACAGAATGCGCGTTGTCATCCTTTTTTTTTCATGAACTTTTGGGAGCGCCGCCACACACTTCTGTTTTAAATTCGTTATCTTAAGTCAAATATATTTAGGCTTTTATTTTATTTATTTATTTTTTTTTTTTTTAGGAAACAAAATGTTATTTTTTATGTTAGGCCTATTACTTATATAGGCTATACATTTTCCTTAAAGCATCCCGTGTTTGTCCCCCGACCATGCTTTTGGATGCGTTCCAACCCATAGCCTACATTTGTGCAGCTTTATTCTGGTTTTGCCGTTGGTCACGAATTTCCACAAATTCAGTAATATTTAGGCATTGTTTCTTTTTTTCCTAAATCCTCACCATCTAACCCTCTGATTTCGCAGGTTTATTTTATTGTCTTTCACTTTTAATCACTGTTTTTACATCTCTTACTTTGGTAAACATGCGGGAAGGGAAATTAAAGATTTTCATGAATTAAGAATTTGTTCGATTTATTAATTTGTTCCCTTATTTCAGTTAAATCAGGGGTTATCCATTTTTGTATAAAAAAAAAAAAAAGAAGGAAGAAATACATATTTAAAATGTTATAAACACTTTTCTTTACTTCCGCTAACTGTCACGCATGAAAGTGATTCCAGGCGGATGACGTAGGATGTACGCGTAGCACACACACATGCTAGTCTCGCATGTTTGTTTGTTTACAGGAGCAAAGGAAGCAAAGTATCCTTACTTGGCCAAAGAAAACCAGTCTCCTCTTGGCTTATATCGAAATTTTTATTTACAAATCCTTGTTTTGTGACTCTAATTAGTGAACGATGTTTTGTTTTGTTTTCTCTCGTCACTAAGCACCGCCACATGCCACTACATCTACATACTACATCATCTGACTGGAAAGGCATCTGCGTTCGGTTGTTAGCAGAAGTGATAGAAAAGTGTTGTAGAACATTATATATATATGGATATTTTTCTTACAAAAATGCATCGATTTGCTACAGGAGGCCTTTATTCACCCCCGGGAGCCATGTGAGGCATGTTTTTATTATGGATGGATGTGCAAGGACAAATTTTTTAATATAACTCTGATTGGATTAGTCAAAAAAAAACATATACACCCAGGATGCAATGAGTACAATGTGGGCCAATTTAAATTTTTGGGTGAACTAACCCTTTAATATACCAACCTCCTGAAGTACTAAAATCTGATTTTGTACCTCAGAGGTGGTAATGAGAAAGCAACATGATGAATCGTAGCTCACCACAAGTAGCTTTTCGAAAAGCTGAAGTAAATGCTAAAAGAAAAAATAAGACCACACAAATACTAAACTCCATCATGGTAACATACATAAAATAATGCAGCTAACTCTTAAGTCAATACCATAAGATGTCATTAAAAAAAAGAAACATTGTTTTTTAAATGCAAAACCATTAAATGTGGCGTGCCATACAGAGAATTATGGGAATGTCAATTCATGGTTTTCACTGTAAATTGTAAGATGACTTGCTCTGTTTATCTTTCTAAAATCTGTCAATTTTAGAGTAAAATCCGGTTAGATTAATTAGTTTTTTTTGTACATAGTGGAGAGAACTTGTCATTTAACAAATTAAGTTTTTCTACCATAGCATTTTTACTGTCTTGTACCATTAAAATTTTGACCATTTTTACAGTGCACTGCAAAAGAAATTCCTTCACTGTAAAAGAGCAATGATATAAAAGTAGGTGTTGATCAGTATCTGTGCAGGAAGTCTTGTGCTGGTGTATTATTACATTATTAAAAATGTGGAAGTAGAAAATGTCATTTTGCATGCTTGGTTTCAGTGAAAGCTGTTTTTGGAGCAATGAAGTTTTGAGATCTAAAACTTACATAATTTCTCTAATTTCTCATGTCAAGACCCATTTAAACATTTACTATTACCAAAGTCCTTTTAAGACAAGTCATGTCACTCGGCGGCCATCGTTGAAACGCCTCTCAGGAACGTAAGTGCAATTCCTATCTCTTTGAATGGGAAAACATCAAATTCTCCAAAACTGTTCACTAAGCTTACGATTAAATTTCATATTTGAAATCACCAAAGAAATCTGACAACAACTGTGTCATATAAATGTTACTTTTGCTCAAAAAGCATTATTAAAAGCTTATTTTTCAGGTTAGATCAGCCTGTGTGCATGCGCAGTCCTAAGAGCACGTCTCAGAGCGTTGACTGTTTCTATAGCAACCGGGACTTCTAACGGCAGCTGCAGTGACGCGATGACTTTACCAATTAGTGATTGGCTCTTTCATTCAGGTGGCGGGGCTTCCTACGATTGAGCGGCCATATTGAGCGTTGCATTTTTCCCCATTCAAAACTATATGAGTGACATTTCTTTGGGTATTCTATAGTCTTTGCCATTACTTGCATTGTGGTGAGGTGCTTCTTTAATGTAGCTTCTTGAGTACAGTTGTATTGTGTCCTGTTGAAATTCAGAAACTGCCTTGAAGAAAATAATGAATCCCCTGATGCATAATTGCTAAATGTGGAATTCACCTTACAATTTACTTTGTTCTTGATGCATCAATGCATCTAAGTATTTTATCACAGGCATGGTGCCAAATCTTTTGCAGTAAAACATTCAACAACCCTAGCAAATGCCTTTTGCTATGTGGAATTATTTCAAATGTTATCAAAATAGTTCTGTTTGATCAAATTTGCTTGTTTTTATTTCTGACATTTCCTGTGGTATGTTTGTTCAATGACCTAAATTATAAAAATTGCTAAGCATTTGTAGATGCAATGTTGAAACTACAATCAGAAAGTTGTCTATCAAAAGTCATTGCCCTTAACAATAGGACAAAGAACCAACTGGTTGAAATTGTAGAACTGTTTTGAAGTGGAAAGCAGTGAGTTCAGATCCATTTCCCATGGATAGAGAGATTCTTAAAAAATCTTAGGGAATTAGAACAGTTTGCAAAAATTAAATTGGCCAGTGTTCCTGTAGGTAATGTTATTGTAAGAAATTTACTCTGAGGCTAATACTTTACATACTATCTGAACACTTGTAAATGCCCATTTCACAGCTGAAGTCATTATCTCAACCAACAAAATATTCTCCAGACAGTTATTCATGCAACTTTGATTGTATGAAATAAAAGAGCTACTAGCTGCTTTTTTTTTTTGTTGTATTATTAGTGGTGTTTTATTTGTTGAAGAGCACTTTTAAAAAACTGACAGTTCAAACTGCATAACCAGAATGTTGTGATTAGTTGAGTCATGGTACTGTTTTGACCCAAAGCAAACAATTAAAAAACATTGTTTTGCGGAACTGCATCGGTCAAGACTGGCTGGGATAATTTATAGTGAATAGTTTAAATCTAGGTCTACTTTTGGAAGATACAATCAGCTAATCCATTTGGTGCTAGTGTTGCAGAATTTGCACTGCTTTTCATATTAGATCAAAATAAACAGTAATTTAAATTCAGCTTTTTTTTTTTTTTTTAAATCATCACCTTCATATCCTTTTCATATTCACAGACACCTGAAGTCCTTATGCATACCAGCTGTGAAGGTGCACCATGAATTGTGAAGAGCAGGGCATGGGGAGGGTAGTCCATTCCTGGGCCAGATTTGCCCCAGCTGGACAAACTGCCCTCGAAGAGGCCCTGAGGGTCTTTAACCCCATGTCCAAGGACCTTTCGGACACTGAGAGACAAATGGTGTCCTTTCTTCAAAAGCTGAGGAAAGAGGGAGCCAAGCCTGTGATTTTGAAGAGCAAAGATGTATATGGATACACGTCTTGCACCACGGAGCCAATCTCTTCTAAAATTGGCAGCAAGGTTCAGAGAGTGCAGAAACCTTGCAAGAAGCGAGGGCGGAAAGGTTTGAGCAAGACCAAGGATGTGAATTACGCGATGCTCAGTAGAGCAGCAAAGGACATTCTCCAAAACCAACCCAAGATCCTGCTTACCAATCTCTCGGTGGACAGTCTTAAGCAGAATGTTGGATCGGCAATGCTAGATAAACACTCTGTTCAAGCGCAGCAGTGCCTCAAGCTAACAAACATAAAAGGGTTGACCGGAGGCCACACCGCGAGGTTGCAAATTCACTTTGGTTCAGATTCTAAAAGCACCCCCAGTTTTGCTCTGGGACGGCCACCGGATCTCTCCGGAATTCCGCATTCTCCAACAGAAAATGGCAGTCAGACATCAAATGTAGTTGCCTTGGACAACAAACGTGTTTTGTCATGTCCGTTCAAAGTAGACGATGCCCTTATTGGAGACTCTGCCCCAGTCGTCTGTCAAAATGGTTTCGTTCTTAAAGATGGTAGCATTTATAAAAAGATTGAAACTGTATCAGGTAAACCTGATGTGATGACCAGTGGTCTGGACAATGGTTCAGTGAGGAGACTCCATTTCCAAAGCTATAACTGGTCCCAGTCTACACTCACCAATGGCCAAGACGTTTCTAGACTGAATGGCAATGGTCTTGAATGGAAGGTTATAAAAGTAGACGATTCGGTCACAGACGAGGAGGTGAGAAGGAAGGCACAAAAAATCTTGCAAGTTAACTTGTCGCCTGTGATACAGATCCATCCACTTGTTGACTCTGTATAGACTCTTGCTGGGAATTTTTATTTTTTTGTTTTTTCTTGTTTATTGTTTTTTTTTTTTTTTTTGGTTGGTTTTTTTTTGTGGAAACAAAAGGTTGTTTATGTATGGGTGGGTTGATGTTACCTCCAAATTTTGCATTATCATCAAGTAGTTACTGACATCATAATCCAAAGATGAGAATCTTTTTTTCTGCTCTCACAGTATTTTGTTTTCCCAACACATCCCAACCTACCTTTCTTTTGTGTATTTTTACCTAACTTCTGAAGGATTGGACTGATGAACAACCCTTATTTATGGACTATGCAGTTCCCAGAATGTTTCTCGTGTTGGAATACTGTGGTTATGGACTGCCTTCTCATTGGATCATGGGAACAGACTGAATTTGTAGAGTCCTTGGATCCTGCTAATGTCAGTGTCACCCAGGGTTGTTTTTTTTTTTTTTTTTGTTTTTTTTTTTTTTTGACATCAACAGTTTTTGTTTTTTTGTAATATTTTTGTGTGGGGGTATAGTGTGTATGATATTTTTGTTTAGACTCTTAACATGTTCAAATTGGGGGCACTTTTGCATATTAATTTAATTTCATGGCAAAATAAATGGCCTTATACTTTGAGAAGAGTGAAATTTAACTGAATATTTGTACCTTTTTCCTTCTTGATGTTCTTGTTTCTTTCTGCACTCCACTTCTCATAAATTCCCCAAATGTTTCTTTTAATGTGCCAACCCTGGTTTTTCGTGTCTTTTCAGTTTTGTTGGTGCCATGACCACAAAGAATTGCAAAAAAAAAAAAAATGCTTCATTTTCTAAGTTCTCAGTATCCCGTCAAGAAGTGGACTTGCTTGTCCATTGATTGAACGTACCTCAAACACTTGAATATGAAAATGTTGTCATCATTAATCCTGCAGTTAATATTGTTCATTCCATACATCCATAAGTTGGTTGGTCCATGTCACCTTCTACACATTTAACCAAATTCTGTAAATGACAAACTGATCTTCAGTAGGATGGTTTTGATCCAGCACTAATTAAGGCAACATCTGAAGGTAGCAAATTGGAAAAGGAAAAATTCATTCAGGTTGTCTGTTAAATCTTGCTCAAGGTGTTTTTTTAAGGTCATTCTCCTGCCTCACCGGAATTCATTTGTTGAGGATGATTCATCTGCATAGAGCAATAATGCTTGCTTTTTGTGCAAAAGGAGGAATAGATATGGGAGAATTAAGTTGGCGTTCAGCAATGCCTAAGGCCTTTGGTTCACAAGGTCTCATTCAAACTAAAGTAGAAGATGGCAATGCAGCAGTTTATTGGTGCCAAAAGGCAAGCATTTAAAATTTGTTATAAATTTAAGTTTTGAGTTAACCAACATATGGGTTTCATTAAAACAAAACCCTTTCATTCACATGCAAAATACGAGCAGAATTTGGTTTCCTGTTAATCAGTTTTTTATTTTCATCCAGTTGAATCTGTGACACTCAAAAGCTGTAAATGTCAGTGTTGTATCTTTAGGTACTGTTATTGAGTTGTGAATTAAAATCTGTTTGAGAAAATGTTTGGTGTGGATTACTGGAGTCTCAGTGTTTTCTTTTTTTAAAGAATAGGCTATATTATTGGTGGAAAAAAAATCATGGCTCAAAGACTTCTCCATTCGCTGTTTCATGAGGTCTAGACATAGTTACAAATATTGTTTTGGGAAATGCCGTTTAAATCCCATTTCGGAAATGAGTAGTTCCTGCTATAAAATCTGACTGGATATGCCACGTATGAAAATAGCTAATGTGCACACCAACAAACGGCACAAATTCAATATTATATAAATATGCCAAGTTGCTTGGGAACCGTAAATGACTTTCTGTTTGGCTAATGATCTTGGCAGATGTTATTTAGCAGATGAATTGCTTATTGTGATTACTGTTACTAGTATATTTAATTGTTTATTGAACATTGGTGTGTTGCCATACTGATGTTGCTACCACAGTTATGAGTGGTTTTAGGCACTGTTTCATGTGCCGAACAGCATTTCTTAAGCGTTAAGACCTCTAGTAATGCTTGGTTTTTCCTGCCGTATTGGGTGTGCAAACTCTGCGAATAATTCGTGTAAGATTGTTGTTTATTTTTACTGCTGTATCTTTGAAAATTTTAGATATTATTTATAGTACCTAAATATTTAATATTTTAAACCATTTCTGTTTCTTAATTCAACCATATTATGTCATATTTGCCACACAATGGCCAGAAAAAAGAGAATACATCAAAAGTCAGAAACAGTTAAATTTATTAAGTCCTTTTGAATTTTTTATTTTTTTTTAATAATTGCTCTTTTACAGTAATGCTCAGACTCCAAGTTGCGATTTAACCCTTAGTGGTAAGATCAAATGTTTTGTGAATATGGGCCCAGGTCTCATCACACAGTTTCAACGTTTCAGTAAATCAAATTGAAAATCCCACATGCCACTGGGCCAATTCCAGACAGGAGATCCAAGTAGTATGTTTCAACAAAAGCTTTCTTCTATTTGAATGAAATGGGTGGGACATTGTTGTGTTGTGTATAATTTCAAACGTCTGTCATGGAGGACTGCTGTTTCTTTGACGTTGCCCCACAGGCCTCTTGGTGGCTTCTATTTCCCTGCCTTTTCTGGTCTGGGCATGCGAATTTGGATAAATTCCAGTCTGGCCAGATTAAAGGATGGGAGATAAAGCTGGAAGAATTAATAATTGTACTGTAGGGCCTTATTTTTACTCTAAGTCCATATTTAAAAAGAAAATTGAAATGATATGAGGAACACCAATAGTTCTTGTTTGGCATGAGGGGGCCCATCAAATGATGGAATTGCTTTGTCTTGATATCAAACACTGTGGAATATATATCTACTTACAGACTGTGAATGTAACATTAGGGCCTTTCGCACCACAGGAACCTTTTCATAGTACTAGAACTAATTGTGGAACTACCCACTTTTTGGCGTTTTCACACTGCCGAAACTGGGTGCGATTTTAGTACCGGACTGCCTTTTTCGAGAACCAAATTATCTACTACTCCGGAGCAGGGTCTAACCAGCACAACTGGTACTACCCATGACGTAAGTATACATTGATTGGTGGATTCGTACAAAAAAGCCCTCACCCGTCATTATTTAAAACACTGTGTAAACATTGTGTCAACTTATTTTGCAAGTATGGAGAACAGAGATAAATGGACGGACGCTGAATTGCAGGCACTTTGTAGGAATGTAGCACTGCCAGTTGTCGTTGGAGATTCTTAGTCCTCCTTTCCAATCTTTCAATTGCTTTATGTATACGTCGAAATTCCATGTCCATTATCAAACAGGCCCACCACATTTTGTGTCAACTATTGATAATCAACTGAATTTGTTGAGAGTGGCTATATTTTATAAACAATACTGCATATAAAATTTCTAAATTGGACAAACAGTCCCACAGTTTTAGCACCATATTAGTGCCAACAAGTGGCTAAGGCCCATCAAATCTTTCAGGTATTCTCAAAGTGAACCATTCCTTGGGTGTACCAAAGCTTAAGAAAATAACACATTTTGTGTCAAGAGTTATAGCCATAAAAGTAGCCATACCTGATACTTATATGTAGTGTGATTACAATCTGGGAACCAGCCTTGAACATACTGCATGATTTTTTCCCCCCAACCAGGTAAGCACAAACCCTTTCTCTGCAGTTAACTGGTCAACTCAATCACAGTCAACCATCAAGAAAAAATCGGACTTAAGAAAAATCATGTATGAATCCGAACAGTAATGCTAGGGTTAACATCAGGGTTAGGGTTTAGTATTTGTTTCACCATTGTGTCCTTAGTCAGCGTTGTGACTGAGTAGACCAATAAAGTCTTTAGAATCGTTTGTGGGCATGGTTTGTGCTTAACTGGTTTGGGGGGAAAAGATTACTGTACAAAAGTAGCATTTGCAAAAAAAAAAAAAAAAAAAAAAAAAGACTCCAATAAAATGGATTTAATGGATTTAATTCCTTGTTTTGCCGGTTGGTTGGAATGGTTGGGATGTACTTCCATTCTACCAAATTTTCCATTTATATGGCTTACTGTTTGGGCTTAAAGATGTGTTTTGTCTAGAAAGAAAATAAAAAAATAAGTCCTGGGTTTCACACTAACAAGAACAGCACTGTGACACAATAAATATGTAGGGATTGAACCAAATCCACCAAACCAACACAAGGCCTAAACGTCTGTTCTCATCACCGCATTCATTCTTTGGCATTTGAGGAACTCTGGTTGGCAGGAGAAAACTTCAGATTACTGAATTATTGAAAGGACAGCAACTTCTTTTTGGAGCAGACATACGCCTCTCGGTAACTCCCGAAGGCCTCTGGGACATCTGTTCCGGGCATGTGGTTTTGGTGGACAGCCAGTTCTGGCCACATTCATAGAAGCCGATGGCGAATGTAATAAAAACAGTTAGACATTGTAACAACAAATTTGATTTTACTATTTATCATGTAATTGGCAAGATGTTTTGGAACCAATACTGATCATTATCTGCAAGTTTTCATAGACGCAAGAGCGTTTTTCTTTCAAAAGTTGAAATTTGCTCACTGAACAACAGGTGCATTTTAATTTATCTCACCCAAAGTGAGC